>NC_080378.1:45149872-45449872 GCF_014773155.1 Arachis stenosperma | reverse complement strand
AAACCGTAAACCCGGTTAAACCGATTTTTTGTTTTTAACTAAAACAGACCAGGTAACCTTATAATATCATTCAAGAAGCTTCTAATACTAATATAATGATAATATTATCCTATTATCTCTCTTCTCTCATGAATCGAGTCCGGTTCGTCAAACCGAGACAATTTACGAAAGATCGAATCAAAACTCCTAACCGATATGGTTCAAAAACTAGGTTCTTCGCGATTGCATTATCGAGATTGCCTCAGAGGAGGTTCTAGCTTAAGGATGACATAATGATAATGAGGATTGAGATGCTTGATGATATAACAGAGGTGTTCCCTTCACTGATCTTCTGGAGAAATTCGTACTTTCAGAAAAGATCTCGCGTACTCGAAAATCAGGGTTGTTACATAGTTCCTCTAAGAGATTGATTGCATCCTGCAAAGTTATTGAAAGTTGCTTGTTTCCTGATGAGGGGATAATTTATACGCTTTTTGGCATTATTTTTAGGTAGTTTTTAGTATGATTTAGTTTGTTTTTAGTATATAATTATTAGTTTTTATGCAAAAATCACATTTCTGAACTTTACTATGAGTTTGTGTATTTTTCTAGGATTTCAGGTATTTTCTGGCTGAAATTGAGGGACCTGAGCAAAAATCTGATTCAGAGGTTGAAAAAGGACTGCAGATGCTGTTGGATTCTGACCTCCCTGCACTCGAAAAAGATTTTTTGGAGCTACAGAAACCCAATTGGCATGCTCTTATATGCGTTGGAAAGTAGAAATCTTGGGCTTTCCATCAATATATAATAATCCATACTTTTCCTGAGTTTTGATAACGCAAACTGGCGTTTTAATGCCAACTTTCTACCCTTTTCTGGCGTTAAACGCCAGAACTAGCATAAAAGCTGAAGTTAAACGCCCAAACTGGCACCAGAGCTGGCGTTTAACTCCAAGAAAAGTCTATGCACGTGAAAGCTTCAATGCTCAGCCCAAGCACGCACCAACTGGGCCCGGAAGTGGATTTCTGCATCATTTACTTATTTTTGCAAACTCTAGGTTACTAGTTCATTATAAATAGGACCTTTTACTATTGTATTTTCATCGGGAGATCTTTAGATCATTTTGGAGACTATCTTTGTATCACTGTTGATCTCTTGATCACGCTTAGGGGGCTGGCCATTCGGCCCTGCCTGGACCTTCATCACTTATGTATTTTCAACGGTGGAGTTTCTACACCTTATAGATTAAGGTGTGGAGCTCTGCTGTTCCTCATGAATTAATGCAATTAATACTGTTTTCTATTCAATTCAAGTTTATTCTTGTTCTAAGATATTCATTCGCACTTCAACCTGATGAATGTGATGATCAAGTGACACTCATCACTATTCTCACTTATGAACGCGTGCCTGACAACCACTTCCATTCTACCCGAAAACAAGCTTGAATGTATATCTCTTGGCCTCCTGGTTCACGACGCATGGTTGCCTCTCCTGACAACAGAGCCTTCCATTCCGTGAGATCAGAGTCTTCGTGGTATAAGCTAGAATTAATTGGCAGCATTCTTGAGATTTGAAAAGTCTAAACCTTCTCTGTGGTATTCCGAGTAGGATCTGGGATGGGATGATTGTGACGAGCTTCAAACTCACGAGTGCTAGGCGCAATGACAGTGCGCAAAAGGATCATTGGATCTTATTCCAACACAAGTGAGAACCGACAGATGATTAGCCCTACGTAACCCATAGCCGGACTATTTTCACTGAGAGGACGGACGGTAGCCATTGACAACGGTGATCCCCCAACATACAGCTTGCCATGGAAAGGAGTACGCATGACTGGATGAAAGCAGTAGGAAAGCAGGGATTCAAAAGGAACAAAGCATCTCCATACACTTATTTGAAATTCCTACCAATGAATTACATAAGTATCTCTATCCTATTTTATGTTTTATCTGTCTTTTAATTATCAACACCCCATAACCATTTGAATCTCCCTGACTGAGATTTACAAGATGATCATAGCTTGCTTCAAGCCAACAATTTCTGTGAGATCGACCCTTACTCACGTAAGGTATTACTTGGACGACCCAGTGTACTTGCTGGTCAGCTACGCGGAGTTGTGAAGAAAGTGTGTGAGATCACGATTTTGTGTACCAAGTTTTTGGCGCCGTTGCCGGGGATTGTTCGAGTTTGGACAACTGACGGTTCATCTTGTTGCTTAGATTAGGTATTTTTTTTTCTTCAGAATTTTTATGAATGAATTTTAGAGTTTCAGATGATACTTTTATCATCACAGGAGCCTTTTTGATTCCCATCAATTTGGCTATTATATGTAATGCTCAGCTAAAGCTTGGCTAGCCATGTCTAATCTTTTTTAGACAGAAGCTTTAGACTAACATTGCATGATTCCTTGAATTCTTATTAAAAATTTTGAGTTTCTTATTTTCTTTTTTAAAATAATTTTCGAGAAAATTCAAAAAAAATTATAATATCATAAAATAAAAAATAATTTGTGTTTCTTGTTTGAATCTGGTGTCAAATTTCAAGTTTGGTGTCAATTGTATGTTTCTATTTTTCTTTCATTTTTCGAAAATATATGTATTGTGTTCTTCATTGATTTTCAAGTTGTTCTTGATGATTTTCTTTGTCTGATCCTTAAATTCTCTTGTTTTGTGTCTTTTGTTGTTTCTCATGTGCATTCTCAAATTTTTAGTGTCTCTAGTATGAAGACTTCTAAGTTTGGTGTCTTGCATGTCTTTCTTTTCTTAAAAATTTTCAAAAATGTGTTATTGATGTTCATCATGACCTTCAAAGTGTTCTTGGTGTTCATCTTGACATTCAAAGTGTTCTTGCATGCATTCCTTGTTTTGATATTAGTTTTTTATGTTTAATTTCATTCTGTTGTTTTTCTCTCTCATCATTAAAAATTCAAAAAAATTCAAATTATGTCTTTTCAAGTCAATAATACAGAGAATTGAAGATTCAGAACATATAGCAGAGGAATCACAGAGAAAAAGCTGGGCGTTCAAAACGCCCAGTAAAGAAGGATTTCTAGCGTTTAAACGCCAGCCAGGGTACCTGGCTGGGCATTTAACACCCAAGGAGGTAACCAAGTGGGCGTTAAATGCCAGAATGGATACTATTCTAGGCGTTTAACGCCAGGATAATACCAAGGAGGTAATTTTGTTTTCAATTCAAATCTTTTTCAATTTTTCAAGTTTTAAAACTAATTTTTCAAAACCTTATCTTTTTCATATCCTCTCTTATCAATCATATCTTTTTCAAAATCAAATCTTCTTCATTTTTCTTTTAATATTTTCGAAAATCCTTGCTAACAGTTAATGTTGTGATTCAAAAATTTCAAGTTTGTTACTTTCTTGTTCAGAAAGATTCAATATTTGAATTTTAGAATCATATCTTTTAATTTCTTGTTAGTCAAGTCATCAATTTTAAAAATCAAATCTTTTTTTAAATTGGTTTTCAATTATATCTTTTCAATCATATCTTTTTAAATCATATCTTTTTCAAATCACATCTTTTTAAATTCTAATTTCAAAATCTCTTTCTAACTTCTTATCTTTTCAAAATCTACTATTTCAGAATCTTTTTCAAAATCACCTAACCACTTTCTCACTTTTAATTTTTGGAAAACCATCAACCACTTCTTCAAAATTCTTTTTAATTATTTTAAATATTTTTTAGTTTTATTTAAAAATTTGTTTTCAAAAATTCCCCCCTCTCACCTCCTTTTATTTAAGGACTAACACTTCTCCTCAATTAGCAATTCGGACTCTATCCTTCTTTATATGTTCGAAATCTTCTCTATCTACCTTATCCCTCTATTCCTATTTTCCTCTGACACCTCAAGGAATCTCTATACTGTGACATAGAGGATTTCATACCTTCTTGTTCTTTTCTCTTTCATATAAGCAGGAACAAGGACAAAGGCTTTCTTGTTGAAGCTGATCCTGAACCTGAAAGGACCTTAAAGAGGAAGCTAAGAGCAGCTCATGCACAACACTCTGAAGAGGACCTAACGAAAAATTTTGAAAAGGAAGCAGACAAAACAGCCATGGTCAAACCCAACAACAATAATGCAAGGAAGGTGCTTGGTGACTTTACTGCACCTACTCTCGACTTCTATGGGAGAAGCATCTCTATTCCCGCCATTAGAGAAAACAACTTTGAGCTTAAGCCTCAATTAGTTTCTCTGATGCAACAGAATTGCAAGTTTCATGGACTTCCATTGGAAGATCCTCATCAGTTCTTGGCTGAATTTTTGTAAATCTGTGACACTATTAAGACCAATGGAGTTGATCCCGAGGTCTACAGACTTATGCTTTTCCCTTTTGCTATAAGAGACAGAGCTAGCATATGGTTGAACTCACAACCTAGAGACATCTTGAACTCTTGGGAAAAGCTGGTCAATGCCTTCTTAGCTAAATTCTTTCCACCTCAAAAGATGAGTAAGCTTAGAGTAGAAGTTCAAACCTTCAAATAGAAGGAAGGTGAATCCCTCTATAAAGCTTGGGAAAGATACAAGCAATTGATCAGAAGGTGTCCTTCTGACATGCTTTCAGAATGGAGCATCATAGGTATCTTCTATGATGGTCTGCCTGAGTTATCCAAGATGTCATTGGACCATTCTACAGGTGGATCTATTCATCTGAAGAAAACGCCTACAAAAGCCTAGGAACTCATTGAAATGGTTGCAAATAACCAGTTCATGTACACTTCTGAAAGAAATCCTTTGAACAATGGGACAACTCAGAAGAAAGGAGTTCTTGAGATTGATACTCTGAATGTCATATTGGCTCAAAACAAATTATTGACTCAGCAAATCAATATGATTTCTCAGAATCTGACTGGATTGTAAGCTGTATCCAGCAGTAATAAAGAAGCATCTTCTGAAGAAGAAGCTTATGATCCTAAGAACCCTGCAATGGAAGAGGTGAATTATATGAGAGAACCTTATGGAAACACCTATAATCCTTAATGGAGAAATCATCCAAATCTCTCATGGAAGGACCAACAGAAGCCTCAACAAGGCTTCAACAACAATAATGGTGGAAGAAATAGGTTAGCAATAGCAAGCCTTTTCCATCATCTTCTCAGCAACAGACAGAGAACTCTGAGCAGAGTCGTTCTGGCTTAGCAACCATAGTCTTTGATCTATCTAAGACCACACTAAGTTTCATGAATGAAACAAGATCATCCATTAGAATTTTGGAGGCACAAGTGGGTCAGCTAAGTAAAAAGGTTACTGAAACTCCTCCTAGCACTCTCCCAAGCAATACAGAAGAAGATCCCAAGAGAGAGTGCAAGGCCATAACCATGACCAACATGGCCGAACCTGGAGAGAGTGAGGAGGACATGATTCCTAGTGAGAAAAACCTCATGGGATGTCCTCTAAACGAAAAGAAGTTCCTCTTTGAGGAACCAAGGGAATCTGAGGCTCACACAAAGACCATAGAGATTCCATTGAACCTACTTCTGCCATTCATAAGCTCTGATGAGTATTCTTCCTCTGAAGAGGATGAAGATATTATTGAAGAGCAAGTTGCTAAGTACCTTGGAGCAATCATGAAGCTGAATGCCAAGTTATTTGGCAATGAGACTTGGGAGGATGAACCTCCATTGCTCATTAATGAGCTAAATACCATGGCTCAGTTGAAGATACCTCAAAAGAAATCGGATCTCGGAAGGTTGTTAATACCTTGCACCATTGGCACCATCACCTTTGAGAAGGCTCTGTGTGACCTGGGGTCAGGCATAAACCTCATGCCACTATCTGTAATAGAGAAACTGGGAATCTTTGAGGTACAAGCTACAAAAATCTCACTAGAGATGGCAGACAAATCAATGAAACAGGCTTATGGACTTGTAGAGGATGTTTTAGTGAAGGTTGAGGGCCTTTACATCCCTGTTGACTTTATAATCCTGGACACTGAGAAGAATATGGATGAATCCATCATCCTTGAGAGACCCTTCCTAGCCACAACAAAAACTGTGATTGATGTTGACAGAGGAGAGTTGGTCCTTCAAGTGAATGAGGACTACCTAGTGTTTAAGGCTCAAAGATCTCCTTCTGTACACATGGAGAAGAAGCATGAAAAGCTTCTCTCAAAACAGATTCAAACAGAGCCCCCACATTCAAACTCTAAGTTTGGTGTTGAGAGGCCATCATCATGCTCTGAGTATCTGTGAGGCTCAGTGAGAGCTCACTGTCAAGCTATTGACATTAAAGAAGCGCTTGTTGGGAGGCAACCCAATTTTTACTTATCTATATTGAATTTCTATTTGCTATTGTTATTTTATGTTTTCTTTAGGATGATGATCATGTGGAGTCACAAAAACAAAAGCAAAAATAAAAAACAACATTGAAAATAGCACACCCTGGAAGATGAGTGATGAGCGGATAATTTATACGCTTTTTGGCATTGTTTTTAATATGTTTTTAGTATGTTTTAGTTAGTTTTTAGTATATTTTTATTAGTTTTTAGTTAAAATTCACTTTTCTAGACTTTACTATGAGTTTGTGTGTTTTTCTGTGATTTCAGGTATTTTCTAGCTGAAATTGAGGGACCTGAGCAAAAATCTGATTCAGAGACTGAAAAGGACTGCAGATGCTGTTGGATTCTGACCTTCCTGCACTCGAAGTGGATTTTCTGGAGCTACAGAAGCCCAATTGGCGCGCTCTTAACGGCGTTGGAAAGTAGACATCTTGGGCTTTCCAGCAATGTATAATAGTCCATACTTTGCCCAAGATTTGATGGCCCAAACCGGCATTCCAAATCAGCTCAAAACTGCCCGGCGTTAAACGCCGGAACTGGCCCAAGAATGGGAGTTAAACGCCCAAACTGGCATAAAAGCTGGCGTTTAACTCCAAGAAAAGTTTCTACACATGAAAGCTTCAATGCTCAGCCCAAACACACACCAAATGGGCCTGGAAGTAGATTTTTATGTCATTTACTCATTTCTATAAACCCTAGACTACTAGTTCTCTACAAATAGAACCTTTTGCTATTGTATTTGGACATCTTGAGATTTTCATATCTTTAGATCTTTAGATCTTTGGACGTCTAGTTCTCAGATCATCGGGAGGCTGGCCATTCGGCCATGCCTAGACCTTGTTCTTATGTATTTTCAACGGTGGAGTTTCTACACACCATAGATTAAGGTGTGGAGCTCTGCTGTACCTCGAGTATTAATGCAATTACTATTGTTCTTCTATTCAATTCAGCTTGTTCTTATTCTAAGATATTCATTCGTACCCAAGAACATGATGAATGTGATGATTATGTGACCCTCATCACCATTCTCACTCATGAACGCGTGCCTGACAACCACTCCCGTTCTACAAGCAAACAAGGCTTGAATGTTTATCTCTTGGATTCCTTAATCAGAATCGTCGTGGTATAAGCTAGAATTGATGGCGGCATTCAAGAGAATCTGGAAGGTCTAAACCTTGTCTGTGGTATTCTGAGTAGGATTCAATGATTGAATGACTGTGACGAGCTTCAAACTCCTGAAGGCTGGGCATTAGTGACAGACGCAAAATAATCAATGGATTCTATTCCAACCTGATTGAGAACCGACAGATGATTAGCCGTGCCGTGAGAGGGTGCATTGAATATTTTCACTGAGAGGACGAGATTGTAGCCACTGACAACTGTGATGCCCAACATACAGCTTGCCATGGAAAGGAGTAAGAAGGATTGGATGAAGACAGTAGGAAAGCAGAGAGACGGAAGGGACAAAGCATCTCCATACACTTATCTGAAATTCTCACCAATGAATTACATAAGTATCCCTATCTTTATCTTTATGCTTTATTCATATATCATTCATAACCATTTGAATCTGCCTGACTAAGATTTACAAGGTGACCATAGCTTGCTTCATACCAACAATCTCCGTGGGATCGACCCTTACTCGCGTAAGGTTTATTACTTGGACGACCCAGTGCACTTGCTGGTTAGTTGTGCAAAGTTGTGATACCATGGTATTGATCACCAAGTTTTTGGAGCCATTACCTGGGATTGTTTAAGTTGTGAAAATTAGAGATCACAATTTCGTGCACCAATGAGCTTACTAGCATTTAAACGCCAGTAAGGGTAGCAGAATGGACATTAAACAGCCAGCAGTCTGGGACCATTCTGGGCGTTTAACGCCAGAAAAGGGCACCAGACTGGCATTTAATGCCAGAAAAGGGCACCATGCTAGCGTTAAACGCCAGAAAGAGAAGAAAAGCTAGCGTTAAACGCCAGAAATGGGCAGCAACCTGGCGTTTAACGGTGCAGGGATGAGAAATCCTTGACACCTCAGAATCCGTGGACCCCACAGGATCCCCACCTACCTTAACTCACTCTCTTTCTTCTTCACACCTTCCCATAACACCCTTCCCAAATACCCCTCACCAATCACCTCTATTTCTCTTCCCCATCACTTCTTCACCAATCATATCCATCCATTCTTCCCCAAAACTCCCACCTACCACACTATTCAAATTCAAACACTTTCCCTCCCAAATCCAACCCCTAATACACGAACCCTACCCTTCCTTCCCCTCCCATAAAAACCCCTCATATCTCATTCATTTTCACACATCATAAACACTTCTAACCCCCACTCGCCGAACCACTCACACCTCTCCATCCCCTCAATTTCTTCTTCTTCTCCGTCCTTCTTTCTTATCTTGCTCGAGAACGAGCAAACCTTTTATGTTTGGTGTGGTAAAAGTGTTGCTTTTTATTTTTCCATAACCATTCATTGCACCTAAGGCCGGAGAAACCTCTAGAAAGAGGAAAGGGAAGGCAAAAGGTTCTGCCTCCGAGTCATGGAAGATGGAGAGATTCATCTCAAAGGTCCATCAAGACCACTTCTATGAAGTTGTGGCCAAGAAGAAGGTGATCCCTGAGGTCCCTTTCATGCTCAAAAGAAATGAGTACCCGGAGATCCGACATGAGATTTGAGGAAGAGGTTGGGAAGTTCTCACCAACCCCATTCAACAAGTCAGAATCTTAATGGTTCAATGGTTCTATGCTAATGCATGGATCACTAAGAACCATGATCAAAGTGTGAACCCGAACCCGAAGAATTGGCTTACCATGTGTTCATACCCTGACCGAGCTCCTCCAGCTCGGCAAAAATCATAAAAGGTCCGACCTCATCTTAAGGCTCACGCCTAAAGGTCGGACCTCGGACGATAATGCAAGGAAGGCCCATCAGAAGGAACACAGCCCAAAATCTAAAGGCCGAAAAGGCCTAGAAGAGGCGGTTCCACAAAGATAGAGATAAGACTCCCAAAAGATAAGATAAGATAAGAATATCTTATCCAGGGAAGATCACGGCCAACTACTATAAATACACTGGAGCACCCAGGTATGAGATACATTCCACATTCTACACATATCTGCTTGGACCCATGCTAACTTAAGCATCGGAGTGTCATTGCAGGTACAACCACCAATCGCCAACACATCAAGCTCGGGTCCCTGACCCCCACCTCGGGCATCTCCAGACGACCGAGCTGCACGTTTCAGGTAACCCCCGGAACATTGGCGCCGTTGCCGGGGACCTGGAAGTCATCCCTTTACCATGGCGGACGACCCTCTCAACAATGACCACGCTGCTTCAGAACAAGAGGAGGAAGTTGACACCGGAGAACGACCGGACAGCCCTCTATCACCACGCACTCCAGGAGGAAACAAACAGAATCGCCCAAAGACATCACTCCCAAACAAAGATCCACAAAATCCCGAAAGAGAAAAGAGCTCGGAAATTCTAGAAGCAGTCCGGGCACAACAAAACCGACTGAAACAACTCGAAGAGGACATAAAGAAGCAAAAAGAAACTGAACAAGATCTGAGAAGGGAGGCTCGCAAGCGCAGAGAATTAGAAGAAAAACTGCGGAAAATAGAGGCCAACCTGAAAGATCGGACAGAACGCGACACCACCCCCGAAGGCAATCATGATCCCTTCACGAAAGAGATCATGAAGGAGAAGGTACCGCGAAACTTCAAACCACCCGATATGGATCTCTACGACGGCACCACCGATCCAAGTCACCACCTCAGCAACTTCAGAAGCAGAATGTACCTGGTCGACGCCTCCGACGCGATTCGATGCAAAGCCTTCCCCACCACACTCACCAAGTCAGCTATGAAGTGGTTCGACAAACTGCCACCAAGATCAATCACCAGCTTCGAAGACCTAACCAAAAATTCCTAACAAGGTTCTCCATTCAAAAGGACAAGGCAAAACATGTCCCCAGTCTACTCGGGATCAAACAAGGTAACCAAGAAACTCTCCGAGAATACATGGAGCGATTCAACAAAGCCTGCCTGGACATACAACACTTGCCCACTGAAGCGGCCATCATGGGACTAGCAAACGGCCTAAAAGAGGGACCTTTTAGCCAATCCCTATCCAAACGATACCCGACCTCCCTATACGAGGTGCAGGAGCGGGCAGAAAAATATATCAACATGGAGGAAACCTCCCAGCTAAGAGACTCTTCTAGGAAGGAATCAACCTACCCACTCCGAGATCGAGATCGGGAACAGAAGAAGAAAGAAGAACCCAGCTCGGACAAGCCACGGAAGTACCACAACTACACCCCCCTCCGAGTCTCCCTGGTAGACGTCTACAGAGAAGTATGCCACACCGAAAAAATTCCACCGCCCCGACCTCTAAAACACAAGAGAGCGGGGAGAGATCGGTCCGAATACTGCGAATATCACAAGCTCTACGGTCATTCTACTAACGACTGCCACGACCTAAAAAACGTTATAGAAAAGCTAGCCAGAGAAGGAAAGCTTGACAGATACATAGCAGAGAAAGGAGAAGAGACCAGGAAGAGAAGACGGGGAGACAATGAAGGTCGGGCCGAACAAGTCCCGCGAACCCCTGAAAGACACGTCCACATGATAAATGGAGGTTTTGCAGGCGGAGGAACATCCAGATCCTCGCGAAAAAGACACCTCAAAGAAGTCTATCATGTCCGAGAAGACAGTCCCCTGCCCGAGTTACCCACTATCTCTTTTACCCGAGAAGATGCTCAAGGGATAATACCCGGGCCCGACGATCCAATGGTGATCACCGTTATTCTAGCAAACGCCAACTTACATCGAACCCTGATTGACCAGGGAAGCTCAGCAGATATCCTGTTCAAAGCGGCCTTCGACAAGCTCGGACTTGAAGAAAAAGAGCTAAAAGCCTATCCCACCGACCTATTTGGGCTAGGGGACACCCCGATCCATCCCTTAGGATACATCTCGCTACACACTACCTTTGGAAGAGGTGAGCAATCTAAAACATTAAGCATCGACTACATTGTAGTCGACGTCACTTCAGCATACAATGCCCTCATTGGGCGACCAACCTTAAACAGACTGGCAGCTATAGTCTCGACCCCACACCTCTGTATAAAGTTCCCTACCACAAAAGGAATCGCTACCCTAAAGGGCGACCAAAAACTAGCACGGCGATGCTACAACGAAAGCCTAAGCCTAAAAGGGAAAGAGATCAACACGATAGAACTCGGACGAGTTCAAGCCCGAGAAGATCTTCGGCCACAACCAGAGGGAGAAACCGAAAAAGTCCAGATTGGGAGCACACCTGAAAAAATAACAAACATAGGGGCAAATCTCGAGGCAGGCCTAAGAGAGGAACTCATAAACCTCTTAAAGGAGAATTCCGACCTCTTCGCCTGGAAAGCCTCCGACATGCCAGGCATAAGCCCCGATCTGATGTGCCACAAGCTATCAGTGTACCCGGGATCCCGACCTGTCCAACAAAGACGCAGGGTTCATTAGGGAAGTAAAATACCCCCTATGGCTCGCAAACGTGGTCCTGGTAAAAAAACCCAATGGAAAATGGAGGATGTGCGTCGACTACACGGATCTCAACAAAGCCTGCCCCAAAGATCCATATCCGCTACCAAACATCGACGCCTTAGTAGACGCAGCCTCAGGCTATAGATATCTCTCCTTCATGGACGCATACTCGGGATACAACCAAATCCCGATGTATGGACCTGACCAAGAAAAGACCTCGTTCATAACCCCAAGGGCAAACTACTGCTACGTAGTAATGCCCTTCGGGCTAAAGAACGCAGGGGCAACCTACCAGAGGCTAATGAACAAAGTGTTCTCAGAGCACATCGGACTACAACTGGAGGTGTACGTCGACAACATGCTGGTAAAGACACAAGAAGACAGAAACTTGCTGACCGACCTCACCAGTGTCTCCGGCACCCTCAGAAAACACAACATGAGACTTAACCCGACGAAGTGCACCTTCGCCGCAGAAGTCGGAAAGTTCTTAGGCTTCATGCTGACTCAAAGGGGCATCGAAGCAAACCCGGACAAATGCCAAGCAATACTCAATATGAAGAGCCCGACGTGTGTCAAAGAAGTACAACAACTGAATGGAAGGCTGGCCGCCCTATCAAGATTCTTGGCAGGATCAGCAATAAAATCACTACCTCTCTACTCACTCCTAAAGAAAGGGAAACCCTTCTCGTGCACCCCGGAGTGCGAAAAAGCCTTTCAAGAATTCAAGGAATTCCTCGGGCAGCCACTAGTCCTAACCCGACCTTTAAAAGGGGAAGAGCTCGTACTATACCTCTCGGTCGGACATCGAGCAGTCGCTTCAGCATTAATACGAGAAAATGACCAAGGACAACACCCCGTATACTTTGTAAGCAAGGCACTACAAGGGGCCGAATTAAACTATCAGAAAATAGAAAAATTCGCCTACGCCCTAGTGTTCACAGCTCGGAGGCTCCGTCCCTACTTTCAGGCCCACACCATCAAAGTCCGGACAAACCAACCCATGAGACACATCCTACAAAAAACAGACCTGGCGGGACGAATCCTACAATGGGCGGTGGAACTGTCCGAGTTCAACCTCCACTACGAAGCCCGGACTGCCATAAAATCTCAGTATCTAGCCGACTTCGTCGCAGAATACACTGAGACCCCTGGAACACCACTCTCATGGAACCTGTATGTCGACGGGTCCTCAAACAAAACAGGAAGTGGAGCAGGGGTTATACTCGAAAGCGACCAAGGAACGCGGATAGAACTATCCCTAAAATTCGAGTTCCAGGCTTCGAACAACCAAGCCGAATACGAGGCCCTACTAGCAGGCCTAAAACTAGCCGAAGAGGTCGGAGCCCAGAAAATCACAATCTTCAGCGACTCCCAGGTCGTCACATCACAAGTAAATGGAAGCTACCAGGCCAAAGACCCAACTATGAAGAAATACCTGGACCAAACACAGGCACAATTACGCCACTTTTCAGAAATACAGATCCAGCACATACCTCGGGAACAAAATGCCCGGGCAGACGCCCTCTCAAAGCTTGCCAGCACCAAGCCCGGAGGCAACAACAGAAGTCTCCTCCAGGAAACCTTATGATCTCCCTCCGTGCTAAGAGAGGAAGAAACGCTAAATATATCCGACCAACAGCAAGGATGGATGACCCCCATACTCAGCTACCTGAAGTCGGGAACTCTCCCCGCCGAAAGAAAGGAAGCTAAAAGACTCACGAAAGACGCCCAGAATTATACACTAATTCACGACGTATTATACAGAAGAGGATTCGCAAACCCCCTCCTTAGGTGCGTCCCGACCTCAGAAACAAAGAGCGTCCTCGAAGAAGTCCACGGAGGCATGTGTGGGAACCACCTCGGAGCTCGGGCATTATCCAAAAAAGTAATCCGAGCCGGGTTCTACTGGCCAACTTTGCAAAAAGACGCCACGGAGTTTGTGAAAATATGCCCCCCTGCCAAAAACACGCCAATTTTCACAAGGCACCACCCGAAGACCTTATCAGCATCACCGCACCATGGCCCTTCGCAAAATGGGGACTTGACCTACTCGGCCCGTTCCCCCAAGGACCGGGGCAAGTCAAATACCTCATAGTAGGGGTCGACTACTTCACAAAGTGGATCGAAGCTGAACCTTTAGCCACCATTACGGCTCAGAAAAGCCGAAAATTCCTATACAAAAACATTGTCACAAGGTTCGGAGTCCTCTACTCCATTACAACAGACAATGGAACATAGTTCACGGACACAAGTTTTCAGAACTTGGTGGCCGAACTAAAAATCAAACAACAATTCACCTCAGTCGAGCACCCACAAGCCAATGGACAAGCAGAAGCTGCAAATAAAGTCATCTTGGCCGGGTTAAAACGGAGACTCCAAGAAGCCAAAGGGGCATGGGCCGAGGAGCTCCCCCAGGTGCTATGGGCATATCGGACAACTCCACACTCTACAACGGGAGAATCGCCATTCCGACTAGCTTATGGGATGGAGGCAATGATTCCTATCGAAATAAATGAAGGGTCACCCAGAGTCATCTTCTACAACGAAGAAGGTAACCCACAGGCACAAAAGGAAGAACTCGACCTCCTCCCCGAGGTCCGAGAAAGAGCCCAGATCCGAGAAGAAGCCTTAAAACGGCGAACGGCCCTCAGATACAATCAGAAAGTAATAAAGCGAAGCTTCTCCATTCACGACCTGATTCTAATCCGAAACGACATCGGAACACAAAGGTCGGGAGAAGGAAAGCTAGCTGCAAACTGGAAAGGACCATACAAAGTAACAGAAGTCTTAGGAACAGGCTATTACAAGATATCCGACCTAGAAGGCAATGAGCTGCCCAGGGCCTGGCACGCCTGCAATCTAAGACGGTACTACAGCTAGAAAAATTTGACCCGAGGTGTACTCTTTTTCCCCTACAGGGGTTTTTTAATGAGACACCCGGTCAAGTAAGGCACCCGACCTAGTCAAGGGTAAACACTCTGTAAATATTCCTTCTTTTTTAAATACTAATCAAATCTTTCTATTTTCTTTTGTTCTTCCTCGTGATGAAACAAATCCTGAAAAAGTACCCCGCCAAGGCGCATTAATTTATGCTCGGCAAAACGCAAAAAATCATTTGCCAAGAGACCACACAAGGTCGGCAAAGATAAAGCGACGAGGTTCAAATTAATGTGAGAAGTTATAAAGTAACTCTGAAAAGGCTCAAAAAAGCCAAATAAAAAGAGATTACAAAAATAACTTAAAGGGCCGACCGACAACAAGGTCGGACCCAACAAAGGAGGTACTCGAAACGTCCGAGGTCCGAGGAAAAAGCCCGGATCAAAAGGAAGAAGCCTTAAAACGGCGAAAACAAGGATTTCGAAAACGCTTACTAAAAAGTTACTTTACAAAAACAACTAAAAAGTACAAGCGAAAGAACGAAATCGAAGGAAGTTTCGAAAACGCTTACTAAAAAGTTGCTTTGCAAAAACAACTAAAAAGTACAAGCGAAAGAACGAAATCAAAGGAAGTTTCGAAAACGCTTACTAAAAAGTTGCTTTACAAAAACAACTAAAAAGTACAAGCGAAAGAACGAAATTGAAGGAAGTTTCAAAAACGCTTACTAAAAAGTTGCTTTACAAAAACAACTAAAAAGTACAAAGCGAAAGAACGAAACCAAAGGCAAAAGTCCCAAGCGCTAGCTAAAAAGTTGTTATTCAAAAACAACTAAAAAGCATAAAAGCGAAACAAAAAGCCAAAACGCGAACAAAAACACCGCATAAATAAGCTAAAAAGTTACTACAAGTAGCTAACAAGCAAAGAGGTGTCCAAAGCGTTCACAAAAACCATCCAAAAACAAAAGAGCCCACAGGTCGGGCAAAACACCAAAAATAAAAGATTACAGAGGATCAAGGCCCTTTCCGGACTCCACATCAACAGCAGGCTGTGGAGGAAACATAGATATCGGGACTGCATCGACGGCAACGTCATCCCGGTTTGAAACCTCCACGCCAGATCCATTCCCGACCAAAGGTGAAGTCGGGTTCTCAACTGGAACACTGGGATCGGACATCGGAACCTCATCCTCGGTAGGAGCAGGAACAATCTTTCCCTCCACAACAACGTTATTCGTACTAAATAAGCTCAGATCAAGGTCAAGAGCAAGAACCCGGACCTGAGCCTTCAAATTCTCGAACATAGCATCCATACCCTTAGCCACATGGCCTTCCAGCTCGTAAAAATCATCCTGAGCAGATTGCAACTTCTCCCTTGTCTCCACAAGCTCGGCATATACCCGAGTATAATTCTCTGTAGCCGCCTTCGCCATCTCCTCGGACGCTTTCGCTGCCGCCACAGCCGCGGTAGCTTTAGCTTTCTCCTTCTCCAAAGAGGCCTCCAGCTCCGTAATCCTAGCAGCCTTCAGCTCACTAAACTTCTCAAACTCGGACTGAGCCTTCTCAAGTCGGGAGCTGGTCGCGCCAATGGGAGATTTCTTGAACTCCCGGGCAATAGCAGCATGAAGACTGGCCATCCGAACACAACTCCGCGCCATATACTGAAAATGATGCTCCATAGACACGTCATCAGTAGAGATAAAAGTCTGAGGGAGAATATGCTGTTCAATCCAACCAAGAGCATCGAAATCCTTATCGTTAAAACCCGCAAGCTCTTGAGAGGTCTTCTGCTTCTTGGGAGGAGGACCCGAGAACGGGGGAGGAGAAGAGGTAGCAGGCCCGGAGGTCGGAGGGTCTTGATTTATAGCTCGGAACTGGGGAGTCGGAATAGTCTTCGACCGAGTCTGAACACCCACGGTAGCCTTCTGCGGAGAAGATCGAGCAGAAGCCTCAGCCTCGATATTTCGAGCAGCCACAGACTTCTTCGTCCGACGAAGGAACTTCATGGAATCCGCCTGAGAAGACATCTCTGCAGAAATATAAAGAAAAGGATTACCACAACAGAAATTCAACCAAAAACAAGTAAAACAACAATATTGAAAAAGAAGAATCTCGGAGAGGTCGGAAAACTACCTAACTCGGAACGGAGAAGGCTTGGATCCCCCAACATTTTCTTCGTGTCCAAGTGAGGTGCCCGACCCCATAAACTGCTCACCACACCCACGAAAGCCTGCTCAACCTCATCTAGACTCTCAAAAGTATACTTAACAGACACTACATTCTCCTGCCAACAAAGAGGAAAAGAAGGCTCCCCACTCTCATCCAGAAAGAAAGGTCGGACGTCTCCAATAGCCCGGACCTTGAAATAAAAGTTCTTGAAATCATGAAAGGACTCATCATAAAGGGTACAAAACTTCCTTCCCTGGTTAGCCCTAAAAGAGACCCAAGACACCTTCCCCCCACCCGACCCCGGCTTCGTCAACACAAACAAATAAGAAAAAAGGGAAATAGAGGGAGAGACACCCAGAAACTGACACAAAAGTTGAAACAGCTTTAAAAATGCCCAAGAATTTGGATGGAGCTGCGTAGGGGCAAGGTTACAAGACCACAACACCTCGGACTCCAGGTCGGTAAAAGAAAGTCGGACACTCAGCTTAGAGAAAAAACAATCATAAGCGTAAAAGAAGAGCTTCTCGGAACTATCTAAGGGCGGGAAGCAAACTCTCTCCTCGGAATCCGGGGCTACTAATTCATAATCCCTCTCAGACTCTCTATCTTCACATATGCTACATTGCCTACGAAACCTAGCTAAATACTCAGAATCTACCACAGAAGGGACTTTTAGAGGAACAGGATCTACCCAACCAAGACCACTCGGAATCTTGGTCGACATCGCTTGAAGAACCTTTCGAGACATAAAAATCTTGCCTACAAAGAAAAATACAAACAGCAAGCAAAAATCATAAAGCAGACGGCGAAAACCCATTCAGCAAAACAAGAAACAAAGATCTTTTAGAAAGAAAATGCAGCAACCCGAAACGAAATACCAGAGAAAAGAGCCCCCCCATACAAACAAACAAAGTGATGGCGGCGCCTCTTTTCGGGGCAACCCAGGCATAGAGAAAAAGAAACAAACAGAGAGCCACACAAAAGAAACAGAAGCATATGTGCACGAGAAAAGAGATGGGAACAAACCTGGAAGAAGGAAGCGAGGACGACGAGCTCCAAAGACAAGGAGAACAGAACGGCGGCGCAGAGGAAACCCCGGAAAAGCACGCGGAAAAATTCGGAGAAGAAAAGCAAAGAGAAAAGCGATGCTCGAAAAAGGAAATGGCGAAACTTAAAAAACAAAGAAGGGAACAGAATAAACGAAAGGAAGGGAGCAAATAAATAATACCGTCACAGAGCCCGAACGGAAATCGAGGAGAAACAGTAAAATGCAATAAATGCAGGAACGGTCATTTTGAATTTTGAAAAGACTACTATGCCCGAGCTCGACCTCCCAAAAAAGGACGAACTCGGGCAGGGGCACTGTTCATACCCTGACCGAGCTCCTCCAGCTCGGCAAAAATCATAAAAGGTCCGACCTCATCTTAAGGCTCACGCCTAAAGGTCGGACCTCGGACGATAATGCAAGGAAGGCCCATCAGAAGGAACACAGCCCAAAATCTAAAGGCCGAAAAGGCCTAGAAGAGGCGGTTCCACAAAGATAGAGATAAGACTCCCAAAAGATAAGATAAGATAAGAATATCTTATCCAGGGAAGATCACGGCCAACTACTATAAATACACTGGAGCACCCAGGTATGAGATACATTCCACATTCTACATATATCTGCTTGGACCCATGCTAACTTAAGCATCGGAGTGTCATTGCAGGTACAACCACCAATCGCCAACACATCAAGCTCGGGTCCCTGACCCCCACCTCGGGCATCTCCAGACGACCGAGCTGCACGTTTCAGGTAACCCCCGGAACACCATGGTTTGGGGGAAATACTTAGATTTCAGTCTGGAAAATGTAAGGTTGGCGTTCAACTTGCCAATGATGCAAGGAGATGCACGCCCCTACACTAGAAGGGTCAACTTTGATCAAAGGTTGGACTAAGTCCTCATGGACATATATGTGGAAGGAGCTCAGTGGAAAAGAGACTCCAAAGGCAAGCCTATTCAATTGAGAAGGCATGACCTTAAACCCGTGGCTAGAGGATGGTTGGAATTCATCTAACGCTCCATCATTCCTACTAGCAACCGATCCGAAGTGACTGTAGATCGGGCTATCATGATCCATAGCATCATGATTGGAGAGGAAATAGAAGTTCATGAGGCTATATCTCTTGAACTCTACAAAGTGGCTGACAAAACCTCCACCTTGGCAAGGTTAGCCTTTCCTCATCTCATCTGTCACCTATGTAATTTAGCTGGAGTTATCATAAGAGAAGACATCCTCATTGAAGAGGACAAGCCCATCACTAAAAAGAGGATGGAGCAAATAAGAGAGCCCACTCATGGACCTCAACAAGAGCATGAGGAAGTCCCTCATCAAGAAATCCCTGAGATGCCTCAAGGGATGCATTTTCCTCTACACAACTATTGGGAGCAACCCAACACCTCTTTGGGAGATTTGAGTTCCAATATGGAGCAACTAAGGATGGAGCACTAAGAGCACTCCATTATTTTCCATGAAATTAGAGAGAATCAAATAGCCATGAGGGAAGAGCAACAAAGGCAAGGAAGAGACATAGAGGAGCTCAAGTGTTCCATTGGATCTTCAAGAGGAAGAACTAGCCGCCATCACTAAGGTGGACCCGTTCTTTGATTTCCTTATTCTTATCTTTCTGTTTTTCACTTTTCTATGCTTTATGTGTTATCTATGTTTGTGTCTTCATTACATGATCATTAGTGTCTAGTATCTATGTATTAAGGCTATGAATATCCTATGAATCCTTCACCTTTCTTAAATGAAAAATGTGCCTAATTACAAAAGAACAAGAAGTACTTGAATTTCGAAATTTATCTTGAAATTAGTTTGATTATTTTGATGTTGTGGCAATACTTTTTGTTTTCTGAATGAATGCTTGAACAGTGCATAATTTTGATAGTGAAGTTTATGAATGTTAAAATTGTTGGCTCTTGAAAGAATGATGAAAAAAGAGAAATGTTATTGATAATATAAAAAATCATAAAATTGATTCTTGAAGCAAGAAAAAAGCAGTGAATAACAAAGCTTGCAAAAATGGCGAAAAAGAAAAAGAAAGAAAAATAAAAAGCAAGCTAAAAAAGCCAATAGCCCTTTAAACCAAAAGGCAAGGGTAAAAGGGATCCAAGGCTCTGAGCATTAATTGATAGGAGGGCCAAAAGAATAAAATCCTGGCCTAAGTGGCTAAATCAAGCTGTCCCTAACCCATGTGCTTGTGTCATGAAGGTCCAAGTGAAAAGCTTGAGACTGAGTGGTTAAAGTCATGATCCATAGCAAAAAGAGTGTGCTTAAGAACTCTGGACACCTCTAACTGGTGACTTTAGCAAAGTTGAGTCATAATCTGAAAAGGTTCACCCAGTTATGTGTCTGTGGCATTTATGTATCTGGTGGTAATATTGGAAAACAAAGTGCTTAAGGTCACGGCCAAGACTCATAAAGTAGGAGTGTTCAAGAATCAACATACTGAACTAAGAGAATCAATAACACTATCTTAATTCTGGATTCCTAAAGGTGCCAATCATTCTGAACTTCAAAGGATAAAGTGAGATGCCAAAACTGTTCAGAAGCCAAAAGCTACTAGTCCCGCTCATCTAATTGGAGCTAAGCTTCATTGATATTTTAGAATTCATTGTATATTCTCTTCTTTCTGTTTGGTGTTGTGATGAGCAGATAATTCATACGCTTTTTGGCATTGTTTTTAGGTAGTTTTTAGTATGATTTAGTTAGTTTTTAGTATATAATTATTAGTTTTTATGCAAAAATCACATTTCTAGACTTTACTATGAGTTTGTGTGTTTTTCTATGATTTCAGATATTTTCTGGCTGAAATTGAGGGACCTGAGCAAAAATCTGATTCAGATGCTGAAAAAGGACTGCAGATGCTGTCGGATTCTGACCTCCCTGCACTAGAAATGGATTTTCTAGAGCTACAAAAACCCAATTGGTGTGCTCTTAATTGCGTTGGAAAGTAGACATCTTGGACTTTCCATCAATATATAATAGTCCATACATTGCTCGAGTTTTAATAACGCAAATTGGCGTTTTAACGCCAACTTTCTACCATTTTTTGGCGTTAAACGCCCAAACTGGCACCAGAGCTGGCGTTTAACTCCAAGAAAAGCCTATGCACATGAAAACTTCAATGCTCAGCCCAAGCATGCACCAAGTGGGCCCCGGAAGTGGATTTCTACATCATTTACTTATTTCTGTAAACCCTAGATTACTAGTTCATTATAAATAGGACCTTTTACTGTTGTATTTTCATCGGCAGATCTTTAGATCATTTTGGAGACTATTGATGAGCGGATAATTTGTACCCTTTTTGGCATTGTTTTTAGTATGTTTTTAGTAGTTTTAGTTGAGTTCTTAGTATATTTTTATTAGTTTTTAGTTAAAATTCACTTTTCTGGACTTTACTATGAGTTTGTGTGTTTTTCTGTGATTTCAGGTATTTTCTGGCTGAAATTGAGGGACCTGAGCAAAAATCTGATTCAGAGACCGAAAAGGACTGCAGATGCTGTTGGATTCTGACCTCCCTACACTCGAAGTGGATTTTCTGGAGCTACAGAAGCCCAATTGGCGCGCTCCCAACGGCGTTGGAAAGTAGACATCCTGGGCTTTCCAGCAATATATGATAGTCCATACTTTGCCCAAGATTTGATGGCCCAAACCGGCGTTCAAAGTCACCCTCAGAAATCCCAGCGTTAAACGCCGGAACTGGCACCAAAATGGGAGTTAAACGCCCAAACTGGCATAAAAGCTGGCGTTTAACTCCAAGAAGAGTCTCTACACGAAATTGCTTCATTGCTCAGCCCAAGCACACACCAAGTGGGCCCGGAAGTGGATTTTTATGTCATTTACTCATCTCTATACACCCTAGGCTACTAGTTTTCTATAAGTAGGACCTTTTACTATTGTATTACAGAGCTTTTGATCATGTTTTTATGATTGAACTCACTTTGGGAGGCTGGCCATTCGGCCATGCCTAGACCTTGTTCTTATGTATTTTCAATGGTGGAGTTTCTACACACCATAGATTAAGGTGTGGAGCTCTGCTGTACCTCGAGTATTAATGCAATTACTATTGTTCTTCTATTCAATTCCGCTTGTTCTTTGTCCAAGATATCACTTGTTCTTCAACTTGATGAATGTGATGATCCGTGACACTCATCATCATTCTCACTTATGAACAAGGTGACTGACAACCACTTCTGTTCTACAAGCAAACAAGGCTCTAGTGTTTATCTCTTGGATTCCTGATACACGATGCATGGTTGATCGCCTGACAACCGAGTGCTCGCCTGACAAACGAGCCAGCCATTCCGTGAGATCAGAGTCTTCGTGGTATAGGCGAGAACTGATGGCGGCATTCAAGAGAATCCGGAAGGTCTAACCTTGTCTGTGGTATTCTGAGTAGGATTCAATGATTGAATGACTGTGACGTGCTTCAAACTCCTAGCAGGCGGGGCGTTAGTGACAGATGCAAAAGAATCACTGGATCTATTCCGGCCTGACCGAGAACCGACAGCTGATTAGCCATATACTGTGACAGAGCATAGGAACATTTTCACTGAGAGGATGGGAGGTAGCCACTGACAACGGTGAAACCCTACATAAGCTTGCCATGGAAAGGAGTAAGAAGGATTGGATGAAGACAGTAGGAAAGCAGAGAGACGGAAGGGAAGGCATCTTCATACGCTTATCTGAAGTTCCTACCGATGAATTACATAAATACCTCTATCTTTATCTTTATGCTTTATTCGTATATCACTATACCCATTTGAGTCTGCCTGACTAAGATTTACAAGGTGACCATAGCTTGCTTCATACCAACAATCTCCGTGGGATCGACCCTTACTCGCGTAAGGTTTATTACTTGGACGACCCAGTGCACTTGCTGGTTAGTTGTGCGAAGTTGTAGTGATCACGATTTCGCGCACCAAGTTTTTGGCGCCGTTGCCGGGGATTGTTTTGTGTATGGACAACTGACGGTTCATCTTGTTGCTTAGATTAGGTATTTTTCTTCAGAGTTCTTAAGAATGAATTCTAGTGTTTCAAGGTGATGTTCTTATCATCACCAAAGCTGATTGATTCTCATCAATTTAGCTCTTGAATGCAATGTCTTGCTGAAGCTTGGCTAGCCATGTCTAATTCCTTTAGACTAAAGCTTTAGACTAGCATTGCAATGATTCTTGGAATCCAAACTAAGAATTCTGAAACTTTTATTTTCTATTTCCACTTAATTTTCGAAAAATCCAAAAAAATTTCAAAATCATAAAAAACCAAAAATATTTTATGTTTCTTGTTTGAGTCTAGTGTCTCATTTTAAGTCTGGTGTCAATTGCATGCATTCATTCATATGTCTTAAGGATCTTCAAGTAATTCTTGATTATTTCTTACTCTGATCTTTGAATTCTCTTGACTTGAGTGTTTTGTTGTTCTCCATATGCATTCTCATTTTGTCAGTGTCAGTAGTATACAAACTGCTAAGTTTGGTGTCTTGCATGCATTGTTATTTGATTTTAGTTGCATTTTGATTATTAAAAATCCAAAAATATTTTTAATTGGTGTCTTCTCAAGTCAATAATACAGAGAATTGAAGATTCAGAACATACAGCAGAGGAATTGCACAGAAAAAGCTGGGCGTTCAAAACGCCCAGTGAAGAAGGACAGACTGGCGTTTAACGCCCAAAAGGGTATAGTTTTGGGCGTTAAACGCCAGAATGTGCACCATTCTGGGCGTTTAACGCCAGGATGGCACAAGGGGGAGGATTTTGTTTTCAAATCAATTTTTTTTTTCAAGTTTTCAAAGTTTTTCAAAATCAAATCTTTTTCAAATCATATCTTTTCAATCAAATGATTTCAAAATCAATTTCTTTCCTTTTTCAAAGATACTTGTTAACAATTAATGATTTGATTGAACATTTCAAGTATGTTACCTTTTCTGTTGAGGAATGTTTAATGTTTGAATCATATCTTTTCTTGTTAGGCAAGTGGTGCGCGAAATTGTGAACAATACTTTTCACAACTCTCATAATCCCTGGTCATGAACTCCAAAAACTTGGTGGTTCAATTCCATGGCATTACACAACTTCGTACAACTAACCAGCAAGTGCACTGGGTCGTCCAAGTAATACCTTACGTGAGTAAGGGTCGATCCCACGGAGATTGTTAGTATGAAGCAAGCTATGGTCATCTTGCAAATCTTAGTCAGGCAGACTCAAATGGATATGATGATGAACGAAAATAACATAAAAGATAAAGATAGAGATACTTATGTAATTCATTGGTAGGAACTTCAGATAAGCGCATGAAGATGCCTTCCCTTCCGTCTCTCTACTTTCCTACTGTCTTCATCCAATCCTTCTTACTCCTTTCCATGGCAAGCTTGTGTAGGGTTTCACCGTTGTCAATGGCTACCTCCCATCCTCTCAGTGAAAGCGATTTGCATATGCCCTGTCACGGCATAGCGGAATTCAGCTGTCGGTTCTCGGTCAGGCCGGAATAATATCCATTGATACTTTTGCGTCTGTCACTAACGCCCCGCCTGCTAGGAGTTTGAAGCACGTCACAGTCATTCAGTCATTGAATCCTACTCAGAATACCACAGACAAGGTTAGACCTTCCGGATTCTCTTGAATGCTGCCATCAGTTCTTGCCTATACCACGAAGACTCTGATCTCACGGAATGGTTGGCTCGTTTGTCAGGCGAGCACTCGGTGTTCAGGCGATCAACCATGCATCGTGCAATCAGGAATCCAAGAGATATTCACTATAGCCTTGATTGCTTGTAGAACAGAAGTGGTTGTCAGTCACCTTGTTCATAGGTGAGAATGATGATGAGTGTCACGGATCATCACATTTATCAAGTTGAAGAACAAGTGATATCTTGGACAAAGAACAAGCGGAATTGAATGGAAGAACAATAGTAATTGCATTAATACTCGAGGTACAGCAGAGCTCCACGCCTTAATCTATGGTGTGTAGAAACTCCACCGTTGAAAATACATAAGCATAAGGTCTAGGCATGGCCGTGAGGCCAGCCTCCCAATGATCTAAGAACTAGATGTCCAAAGATGATCAAAGGATCAAAAACAATCCAAAGATGAAAATACAATAGCAAAAGGTCCTACTTATAGAAAACTAGTAGCCTAGGGTGTACAGAGATGAGTAAATGACATAAAAATCCACTTCCGGGCCCACTTGGTGTGTGCTTGGGCTGAGCAATGAAGCATTTTCGTGCAGAGACTCTTCTTGGAGTTAAACGCCAGCTTTTATGCCAGTTTGGGCGTTTAACTCCCATTTGGGTGCCAGTTCCAGCGTTTAACGCTGGGATTTCTTGAGGTGACTTTGAACGCCGGTTTGGGCCATCAAATCTTGGGCAAAGTATGGACTATCATATATTGATGGAAAGCCCAGGATGTCTACTTTCCAACGCCGTTGAGAGCGCGCCAATTGGGCTTCTGTAGATCCAGAAAATCCACTTCGAGTGCAGGGAGGTCAGAATCCAACAGCATCTGTAGTCCTTTTCAGTCTCTGAATCAGATTTTTGCTCAGGTCCCTCAATTTCAGCCAGAAAATATTTGAAATCACAGAAAAACACACAAACTCATAGTAAAGTCCAGAAAAGTGAATTTTAGCTAAAAACTAATAAAAATATACTAAAAACTAACTAGATCATACCAAAAATATACTAAAAACAATGCCAAAAAGTATATAAATTATCCGCTCATCACAACACCAAACTTAAATTGTTGCTTGTCCTCAAGCAACTGAAAATCAAATAAGATAAAAAGAAGAGAATATGCAATAAATTCCAAAAACATCTATGAAGATCAGTATTAACTAGATGAGCGGGACTTTTAGCTTTTTGCCTCTGAACAGTTTTGGCATCTCAGTCTATCCTTTGAAATTCAGAATGGTTGGCTTCTTTAGGAACTCAGAATCCAGATAGTGTTATTGATTCTCCTAGTAGAGTATGATGATTCTTGAACACAGCTACTCCATGAGTCTTGGCCGTGGCCCAAAGCACTCTGTCTTCCAGTATTACCACCGGATACATACATGCCACAGACACATAATTGGGTGAACCTTTTTAGATTGTGACTTAGCTTTGCTAAAATCCCCAATTAGAGGTGTCCAGGGTTCTTAAGCACACTCTTTTTGCCTTGGATCACAACTTTA
Organism: Arachis stenosperma; assembly: GCF_014773155.1. Lineage (NCBI taxonomy): Eukaryota > Viridiplantae > Streptophyta > Magnoliopsida > Fabales > Fabaceae > Arachis > Arachis stenosperma. The sequence goes on along the minus strand of NC_080378.1, from coordinate 45,423,801 downwards.
TTCTTTCTTTTTCTCTTTCTTTTTTTTTTCGGTTTTTTTTTTTTGCTTTCTCTCTCTTTTTTTTTGTATTCACTGCTTTTTCTTGCTTCAAGAATCATTTTTAATGATTTTTCAGATCCTCAGTAACATGTCTCCTTTTTCATCATTCTTTCAAGAGCCAACCTTCATGAACCACAAATTCAAGATATATATGCACTGTTTAAGCATACATTCAGAGAACAAGAGTATTGCCACCACATCAAAATAATTAAACTATTATAAAATTCAAAATTCATGCAATTCTTTCCTTTTCAGTTTAAGCACGTTTTTATTCAAGAAAGGTGATGGATTCATAGGACATTCATAACTTTAAGGCATAGACACTAAGACACTAGTGATCACAAGACACAATCATGGATAAACATAAGCATAAAATTCGAAAAACAGAAGAATAAAGAACAAGGAAATCAAAGAATGGGTCCACCTTAGTGATGGCGGCTCTTTCTTCCTCTTGAAGATCCTATGGAGTGCTTGAGCTCCTCAATGTCTCTTCCTTGTCTTTGTTGCTCCTCCCTCATGATTCTTTGGTCTTCTCTAATTTCATGAAGGATGATGGAGTGTTCTTGATGCTCCACCTTTAGTTGTCCCATGTTGGAACTTAGTTCTCCTAGGGAGGTGTTCAGTTAGTCCCAATAGTTTTGTGGAGGAAAGTGCATCCCTTGGGGCATCTCAGGGATTTCATGATGAGAGGGGTCTCTTGTGTGCTCCATCCTTTTCTTAGTGATGGGCTTATCCTCATCAATGGGGATGTCTCCCTCTATGTCAACTCCCACTGAATAACAGAGGTGACAAATGAGATGAGGAAAGGCTAACCTTGCTAAGGTAGAGGACTTGTCCGCCACCTTATAGAGTTCTTGGGCTATAACCTCATGAACTTCCACTTCTTCTCCAATCATGATGCTATGAATCACGATGGCCCGGTCTAGAGTAACTTCGGACCGGTTGCTAGTGGGAATGATTGAGCGTTGAATGAACTCCAACCATCCTCTAGCCATGGGTTTGAGGTCATGCCTTCTCAATTGAACCGGCTTGCCTCTTGAATCTCTCTTCCATTGTGCGCCCTCTTCACATATGACTGTGAGGACTTGGTCCAACCTTTGATCAAAGTTGACCCTTCTAGTGTAAGGATGTTCATCTCCTTGCATCATGGGCAAATTGAATGCCAACCTTACACTTTCCGGACTAAAATCCAAGTAATTCCCCCGAACCATAGTAAGATAATTCTTAGGATTCGGGTTCACACTTTGATCATGGTTCTTGGTGATCCATGCATTGGCATAGAACTCTTGAACCATCAAGATTCCGACTTGTTGAATGGGGTTGGTAAGAACTTCCCAACCTCTTCTTCGGATCTCATGTCGGATCTCCGGATATTCACCCTTTTTGAGTGAAAAGGGGACCTCGGGGATCACCTTTTCAAGGCCACAACTTCATAGAAGTGGTCTTGATGCACCCTTGAGATGAATCTATCCATCTCCCATGACTCGGAGGTGGAAGCTTTTGCCTTCCCTTTCCTCTTTTTAGAGGTTTCTCCGGCCTTGGATGCCATAAACGGTTATGGAAAAACAAAAAGCAATGCTTTTACCACACCAAACTTAAAATGTTTGCTCGTCCTTGAGCAAAAGAAGAAAGAAGAGAGTAGAAGAAGAAGAAATGAGGAGAAAGGGAATGGCTTTGTATTCGGCCAAAGGGGAGAGAGATGGTGTTTAAGGTGTGTGAAAATGAAGGAGTGAAGGAGGGTTTATATAGGAGAGAGGGAGAGGGTGGTTTGGCCATTTGAGGGTGGGTTTGGGTGGGAAAGTGGTTTGAATTTGAATGGAGGGGTAGGTGGGTTTTTATGAAGGATGGATGTGAGTGGTGAAGAGAAAGAGGGGATTTGATAGGTGAAGGGTTTTTGGGGAAGAGGAGTTGAGGTGATTGGTGAATGGGTGAAGAAGAGAGAGGGTGGTGGGGTAGGTGGGGATCCTGTGGGATCCACAGATCCTTAGGTGTCAAGGAAAAGTCATCCCTGCACCAAATGGCTAACAAAATCACGTTTTGTGCCATTTCTGGCGTTAAACGCCGGGCTGGTGCCCATTTTTGGCGTTTAACGCCAGCTTCTTGCCCTTTTCTGGCGTTTAACGCCAGTCTGGTGCCCCTTTCTGGCGTTAAACGCCCAGAATGGTGCCAGACTGGGCGTTAAACGCCCAACAGCTAACCTTACTGGCGTTTAAACGCCAGTAAGTGCGTCCTCCAGGGTGTGCTATTTTTCTTCCTGTTTTTCATTCTGTTTTTGCTTTTTTCATTGATTTTGTGACTTCTTATGACCATCAACCTACAAAAAAGATAAAATAACAAAAAGGAAATAATTAATTATAAAACATTGGGTTGCCTCCCAACAAGCGCTTCTTTGATGTCATTAGCTTGACAGAGGACTCTCATGGAGCCTCACAGATCCTCAGAGCCATGTTGGAACCTCCCAACACCAAACTTAGAGTTTGAATGTGGGGGTTCAACACCAAACTTAGAGTTTGGTTGTGGCCTCCCAACACTAAACTTAGAGTTTGACTGTGGGGGCTCTGTTTGACTCTGATTTGAGAGAAGCTCTTCAAGCTTCCTCTCCATGGTGACAGAGGGATATCCTTGAGCCTTAAACACAAAGGATTCTTCATTCACTTGAATGATCAGTTCACCTCCATCAACATCGATCACAGCCTTTGCTGTGGCTAGGAAGGGTCTGCCAAGGATGATGGTTTCATCCATGCACTTCCCAGTCTCTAGGACTATGAAATCAGCAGGGATGTAATGGTTTTCAATTTTCACCAAAACATCCTCTACAAGTCCATGAGCTTGTTTTCTTGAGTTGTCTGCCATCTCTAGAGAGATTTTTGCAGCTTGCACCTCAAAGATCCCTAGCTTCTCCATTACAGAGAGAGGCATGAGGTTTACACTTGACCCTAAGTCACACAGAGCCTTCTTGAAGGTCATGGTGCCTATGGTACAAGGTATTGAAAACTTCCCGGGATCTTGTCTCTTTTGAGGTAATTTCTGCCTAGACAAGTCATCCAGTTCTTTGGTGAGCAAAGGGGGTTCATCCTCCCAAGTCTCATTTCCAAATAACTTGTCATTTAGTTTCATGATTGCTCCAAGGTATTTAGCAACTTGCTCTTCAGTGACATACTCATCCTCTTCAGAGGAAGAATACTCATCAGAGCTCATGAATGGCAGAAGTAATTCCAATGGAATCTCTATGGTCTCATTTTGAGCCTCAGATTCCCATGGTTCCTCATTGGGGAACTCATTGGAGGCCAGTGGACGTCCAGTGAGGCCTTCCTCAGTGGCGTTCACTGCCTCTTCTTCCTCCCAGAATTCGGCCATGTTGATGCTTTTGCACTCTCCTTTTGGATTTTCTTCTGTGTTGCTTGGGAGAGTACTAGGAGGGAGTTCAGTGATTTTCTTGCTCAGCTGACCCACTTGTGCCTCCAAATTCCTAATGGAGGACCTTGTTTCAGTCATGAAACTTTGAGTGGTTTTGATTAGATCAGAGACCATGGTTGCTAAGTCAGAGGTATTCTGCTTAGAACTCTCTGTCTGTTGCTGAGAAGATGATGGAAAAGGCTTGCCATTGCTAAACCTATTTCTTCCACCATTATTGTTGTTGAAACCTTGTTGAGGTTTCTCTTGATTCTTCCATGAGAAATTTGGGTGATTTCTCCATGAAGAATTGTAGGTGTTTCCATAGGGTTCTCCTAGGTAATTCACCTCTTCCATTGAAGGGTTCTCAGGATCATAGGCTTCTTCCTCAGATGAAGCATCCTTAGTACTGCTTGGTGCATTTTGCATTCCAAACAGACTTTGAAAAATCAAATTGACTTGTTGGGTCAATATTTTATTCTGAGCCAGTATGGCATTCAGAGCATCAATCTCAAGAACTCCTTTCTTCTGACTTGTCCCATTGTTCACAGGATTCCTTTCAGAAGTGTACATGAATTGGTTATTTGCAACCATTTCAATTAGCTCTTGAGCCTCTGCAGGCGTCTTCTTCAGATGAAGAGATCCTCCAGCAGAGCTATCCAAAGACATCTTGGATAGTTTTGAGAGACCATCATAGAAAATACCTATGATGCTCCATTCAGAAAGCATGTCAGATGGACATTTTCTGATCAATTGTTTGTATCTTTCCCAAGCTTCATAGAGGGATTCTCCATCCTTCTGTCTGAAGGTTTGGACTTCCACTCTAAGCTTACTCAATTTTTGAGGTGGAAAGAACTTTGCCAAGAAGGCATTGACTAGCTTTTCCCAAGAGTCCAGGCTTTCTTTAGGTTGAGAATCCAACCATATTCTAGCTCTGTCTCTTACAGCAAAAGGGAATAGCATGAGTCTGTAGACTTCAGGGTCAACCCCATTAGTCTTGACAGTGTCACAGATTTGCAAGAATTCAGCTAAAAACTGATGAGGATCTTCCAATGGAAGTCCATGAAACTTGCAATTCTATTGCATTAGAGAAACTAATTGAGGCTTAAGCTCAAAGTTGTTTGCTCTAATGGCAGGGATAGAGATGCTTCTCCCATAGAAGTCGGGAGTAGGTGCAGTAAAGTCACCCAGCACCTTCCTTGCATTGTTTACATTGTTGTTGTTTTCGGCTGCCATGTGTTTTTCTTCTTTGAAGAATTCGGTCAGGTCCTCTAAAGAGAGTTGTGCTTTAGCTTCTCTTAGCTTTCGCTTCAAGGTCCTCTCAGGTTCAGGGTCAGCTTCAACAAGAATGCCTTTGTCCTTGCTCCTGCTCATAAGAAAGAGAAGGGAACAAGAAAATGTGGAATCCTCTATGTCACAGTATAGAGATTCCTGAAGTGTCAGAGGAAAAGAAGGGTAGAAGACAGAAGTAAAAAAATTCGAACTTATCAGAAAGAATGGAGTTCGAATTTTGCATTAAGGGATATTGTTAGTCTATAAATAGAAGGATGTGAGGAGAAGGGAAGTAATTTTTGAAAATTAAGTGAAAGATTTTGAAAATATTTTTGAAAAACATTACTTGATTTTCGAAAATGAAAGTGGGAAAGAAATAAAATGATTTTTGAAAAAGATTTTGAAAGTAGAAATAAAAAAGATTTGATTAAAAACTATTTTGAAAAAGATGAGGTTAAGAAGATATGATTGGTTTTAAAAAGAGTGTGATTGAGAAGATATGATTTGAAAACAATTTTAAAAAGATTTGATTTTTTTAAAAATTAGTAACTTGGCTATCAAGAAAAGATATGATTCAAACATTAAACCTTTCTCAACAGAAAAGGCAACATACTTGAAATGTTGAGTCAAATCATTAATTGATAGTAAGTATCTTTGAAAAAGGAAAGAAATTGATTTTGAAAACATTTGATTGAAAAGATATGATTTGAAAAAGATTTGATTTTGAAAAACTTTGAAAACTTGAAAAAAATTGATTTGAAAACAAAATTCTCCCCCTTGTGCCATCCTGGCGTTAAACGCCCAGAATGGTGCATATTCTGGCGTTTAACGCCCAAAACTATACCCTTTTGGGCGTTAAACGCCCAACCAGGTACCCTGGCTGGCGTTTAAATGCCAGTCTGTCCTTCTTCACTGGGCGTTTTGAACGCCCAACTTTTTCTGTGCAATTCCTCTGCTGTATGTTCTGAATCTTCAATTCTCTGTATTATTGACTTGAAAAGACACAAATTAAAAATATTTTTGGATTTTTAATAATAAAGAATAATCAAAATGCAACTAAAATCAAATAACAATGCATGCAAGACACCAAACTTAGCAGTTTGTATACTACTGACACTAACAATAGGAGAATGCATATGAGACACACAAAATACTTCAAGTCAATAGAATTCAAAGATCAGAGTAAGAAATAATCAAGAACATCTTGAAGATCCTTAAGACACATGAATGCATGCAATTGACACCAAACTTAAGATGAGACTAGACTCAAACAAAAAATTTTTGGATTTTATGATTTTTTTTTATTTTGTAATTTTTTTTGTGCTTTTTCGAAAATTATATGGAAAAGAAAATAAAGGTATCAAAATTCTTAATGAGAATTCCAGGAATCATGCAATGTTAGTCTAAAGCTTTAGTCTAAAGGAATTAGACATGGCTAGCCAAGCTTCAGCAGGACATTGCATTCAAGAGCTAAATTGATGAGAATCAATCAGCTTTGGTGATGATAAGAACATCACCTTGAAACACTAGAATTCATTCTTAAGAACTCTGAAGAAAAATACCTAATCTAAGCAACAAGATGAACCGTCAGTTGTCCATAACAAAACAATCCCCGGCAACAGCGCCAAAAACTTGGTGCGCGAAATTGTGAACAATACTTTTCACAACTCTCATAATCCCTGGTCATGAACTCCAAAAACATGGTGGTTCAATTCCATGGCATTACACAACTTCGCACAACTAACCAGCAAGTGCACTGGGTCGTCCAAGTAATACCTTACGTGAGTAAGGGTCGATCCCACGGAGATTGTTAGTATGAAGCAAGCTATGGTCATCTTGCAAATCTTAGTCAGGCAGACTCAAATGGATATGATGATGAACGAAAATAACATAAAAGATAAAGATAGAGATACTTATGTAATTCATTGGTAGGAACTTCAGATAAGCGCATGAAGATGCCTTCCCTTCCGTCTCTCTGCTTTCCTACTGTCTTCATCCAATCCTTCTTACTCCTTTCCATGGCAAGCTTGTGTAGGGTTTCACCGTTGTCAATGGCTACCTCCCATCCTTTCAGTGAAAGCGATTTGCATATGCCCTGTCACGGCATAGCGGAATTCAGCTGTCGGTTCTCGGTCAGGCCGGAATAATATCCATTGATACTTTTGCGTCTGTCACTAACGCCCCGCCTGCTAGGAGTTTGAAGCACGTCACAGTCATTCAGTCATTGAATCCTACTCAGAATACCACAGACAAGGTTAGACCTTCCGGATTCTCTTGAATGCTGCCATCAGTTCTTGCCTATACCACGAAGACTCTGATCTCACGGAATGGTTGGCTCGTTTGTCAGGCGAGCACTCGGTTGTCAGGCGATCAACCAAGCATCGTGCAATCAGGAATCCAAGAGATATTCACTATAGCCTTGATTGCTTGTAGAACAGAAGTGGTTGTCAGTCACCTTGTTCATAGGTGAGAATGATGATGAGTGTCACGGATCATCACATTCATCAAGTTGAAGAACAAGTGATATCTTGGACAAAGAACAAGCGGAATTGAATGGAAGAACAATAGTAATTGCATTAATACTCGAGGTACAGCAGAGCTCCACACCTTAATCTATGGTGTGTAGAAACTCCATCGTTGAAAACACATAAGCATAAGGTCTAGGCATGGCCGTGAGGCCAGCCTCCCAATGATCTAAGAACTAGATGTCCAAAGATGATCAAAGGATCAAAAACAATCCAAAGATGAAAATACAATAGCAAAAGGTCCTACTTATAGAAAACTAGTAGCCTAGGGTGTACAGAGATGAGTAAATGACATAAAAATCCACTTCCGGGCCCACTTGGTGTGTGCTTGGGCTGAGCAATGAAGCATTTTCGTGCAGAGACTCTTCTTGGAGTTAAACGCCAGCTTTTATGCCAGTTTGGGCGTTTAACTCCCATTTGGGTGCCAGTTCCAGCGTTTAACGCTGGGATTTCTTGAGGTGACTTTGAACGCCGGTTTGGGCCATCAAATCTTGGGAAAAGTATGGACTATCATATATTGCTGGAAAGCCCAGGATGTCTACTTTCCAACGCCGTTGAGAGCGCGCCAATTGGGCTTCTGTAGCTCCAGAAAATATACTTCGAGTGCAGGGAGGTCAGAATCCAACAGCATCTGCAGTCCTTTTCAGTCTCTGAATCAGATTTTTGCTCAGGTCCCTCAATTTCAGCCAGAAAATACCTGAAATCACAGAAAAACACACAAACTCATAGTAAAGTCCAGAAAAGTGAATTTTAGCTAAAAACTAATAAAAATATACTAAAAACTAACTAGATCATACCAAAAACATACTAAAAACAATGTCAAAAAGTATATAAATTATCCGCTCATCAGCAAGTCATTAATTTTTAAAATCAAATCTTTTTAAAATTGTTTTCAAACCATATATTCTCAATCACATATTTTTTAAAACCAATCATATCTTCTTAACCACATCTTTTTCAAAATAGTTTTCAATCAAATCTTTTTGACTTCCAACTTCAAAATCTTTTTCAAAAATCACTTGATTTCTTTCCCACTCTTATTTTCGAAAATTAATTAATGTTTTTCAAAATGTTTTCAATTTCTTTTACTCAATTTTCGAAAATTTCCTTCCCTCCTCTCACATCCTTCCATTTATGGACTAACACTATTTCTCAATGCACAATTCAAACTCTATTTGATTAAGTTCGAATTCTTCTACCTCTTTCTTCTATTTTTCTGTTCCTCTGACACCTCAAGGAATCTCTATACTGTGACATAGAGGATTCCACATTTTCTTGTTCTCTTCTCTTTCATATGAGCAGGAACAAAGACAAAGGCATTCTTGTTGAAGCTGACCCTGAACCTGAAAGGACCTTGAAGCGAAAGCTAAGAGAAGCTAAGGCACAACTCTCTGTAGAGGACCAAACAGAAATCTTCAAAGAAGAAGAACACATGGCAGCCGAAAACAACAACAATGCCAACAATGCAAGGAAGGTGCTGGGTGACTTTACTGCACCTACTCCCGACTTCTATGGGAGAAGCATCTCTATCCCTGCCATTGGAGCAAACAACTTTGAGCTTAAGCCTCAATTAGTTTCTCTAATGCAACAGAATTGCAAGTTCCATGGACTTCCATTGGAAGATCCTCATCAGTTTTTAGCTGAATTCTTGCAAATCTGTGACACTGTCAAGACTAATGGGGTAGACCCTGAGGTCTACAGACTTATGCTATTCCCTTTTGCTGTAAGAGACAGGGCTAGGACATGGTTGGATTCACAACCTAAAGAAAGCCTGGACTCATGGGAAAAGCTAGTCAATGCCTTCTTGGCAAAGTTCTTTCCACCTCAAAAATTGAGTAAGCTTAGAGTGGAAGTCCAAACCTTCAGACAGAAGGATGGAGAATCCCTCTATGAAGCTTGGGAAAGATACAAACAATTGATCAGAAAATGTCCTTCTGACATGCTTTCTGAATGGAGCATCATAGGTATTTTCTATGATGGTCTCTCTGAACTATCCAAGATGTCTTTGGATAGCTCTGCTGGAGGATCTCTTCATCTGAAGAAGACGCCTACAGAAGCTCAAGAGCTGATTGAAATGGTTGCAAATAACCAATTCATGTACACTTCTGAAAGGAATCCTGTGAACAATGGGACTAATCAGAAGAAAGGAGTTCTTGAGATTGATGCTCTGAATGCCATTCTGGCTCAGAACAAGATATTGACTCAACAAGTCAATTTGATTTCTCAAAGTCTGTCTGGAATGCAAAATGCACCAAGCAGTACTAAGGATGCTTCATCTGAAGAAGAAGCCTATGATCCTGAGAACCCTTCAATGGAAGAGGTGAATTACCTAGGAGAACCCTATGGAAACACCTATAATTCTTCATGGATAAATCATCCAAATTTCTCATGGAAGAATCAAGAGAGACCTCAACAAGGTTTCAATAACAATAATGGTGGAAGAAATAGGTTTAGCAATGGCAAGCCTTTTCCATCATCTTCTCAGCAACAGACAGAGAGTTCTAAGCAGAACACCTCTGACTTAGCAACCATGGTCTCTGATCTAATCAAAACCACTCAAAGTTTCATGACTGAAACAAGGTCCTCCATTAGAAATTTGGAGGCACAAGTGGGACAGCTGAGCAAGAAAGTTACTGAACTCCCTCCTAGTACTCTCCCAAGCAACACAGAAGAAAATCCAAAAGGAGAGTGCAAGGCCATCAACATGGCCGAATTTGGAGAGGAAGGAGAGGCAGTGAACGCCACTGAGGAAGACCTCAATGGGCGTGCACTGACCTCCATTGAGTTCCCCAATGAGGAACCATGGGAATCTGAGGCTCAAAATGAGACCATAGAGATTCCATTGGACTTACTTCTGCCATTCATGAGCTCTGATGAGTATTCTTCCTCTGAAGAGGATGAGTATGTCACTGAAGAGCAAGTTGCTAAATACCTTGGAGCAATCATGAAGCTAAATGACAAGTTATTTGGAAATGAGACTTGGGAGGATGAACCCCCTTTGCTCACCAAAGAATTGGATGACTTGTCTAGGCAGAAATTACCTCAAAAGAGGCAGGACCCTGGGAAGTTCTCCATACCTTGTACCATAGGCACCATGACCTTCAACAAGGCTCTGTGTGACTTAGGGTCAAGTGTAAACCTCATGCCCCTCTCTGTAATGGAGAAGCTAGGGATCTTTGAGGTGCAAGCTGCAAGAATCTCATTAGAGATGGCAGACAACTCAAGAAAACAAGCTCATGGACTTGTAGAGGATGTTTTGGTGAAGATTGAAAACCATTACATCCCTGCTGATTTCATAGTCCTAGAGACTAGGAAGTGCATGGATGAAACCATCATCCTTGGCAGACCCTTCCTAGCCACAGCAAAAGCTGTGATTGATGTTGATAGAGGAGAGTTGATCATTCAAGTGAATGAAGAATCCTTTGTGTTTAAGGCTCAAGGATATCCCTCTGTCACCATGGAGAGGAAGCATGAAGAGCTTCGCTCAAATCAGAGTCAAGCAGAGCCCCCACAGTCAAACTCTAAGTTTGGTGTTGGGAGGCCACAACCAAACTCTAAGTTTGGTGTTGAACCCCCACATTCAAACTCTATGTTTGGTGTTGGGAAGTTCCAACATAGCTCTGAGCATTTCTGAGGCTCCATGAGAGTCCTCTGTCAAGCTAATGACACTAAAGAAGCGCTTGTTGGGAGGCAACCCAATATTATATTTTGACTATTTTCTTTTGTTATTTTATGTTTTTTAGGTTGATGATCATGAGAAGTCACAAAATCAATTGAAAAAGCAAAAACAGAATGAAAAACAGGAAGAAAAACAGCACACCCTGGATGAAGAACTTACTGGCGTTTAAAGGCCAGTAAGGCCAGCAGGTGGGCGTTTAACGCCCAGTCTGGCACCATTCTGGGCGTTTAACGCCAGAAAGGGGCACCAGACTGGCGTTAAACGCCAGGAAAGGGCAAGAACCTGGCGTTAAACGCCAGAAATGGGCACCAGCCCGGCGTTTAACGCCAGAATTGGCTCAAAACATGATTTTGCATGCCATTTGGTGCAGGGATGACTTTTCCTTGACACCTCAGGATCTGTGGACCCCACAGGATCCCCACTTACCCCACCACCCTCTCTCATCTTCTTCACCCATTCACCAATCACCTCCATACCTCTTCCCCAAAAACCCTTCACCTATCAAATCCCTTCTTTCTCTTCACCACTCACATCCATCCTTCATAAAACCCCACCTACCTTACCATTCAAATTCAAACCACTTTCCCTCCCAAACCCACCCTCACTTGACCAAACCTTACCCTTCCCCATCTCCTATATAAACCCATCTTCACTCCTTCATTTTCACACAACCTAAACACCACTTCTTCCCCTCTTTGGCCGAACACAAAGCCATCTCCCTCTCCTCCATTTCTTCTTCTTCTACTCTCTTCTTTTTTCTTTTGCTCGAGGACGAGAAAACCTCTTAAGTTTGGTGTGGTAAAAGCGTTGCTTTTTCATTTTTCCATAACCATTTATGGCATCCAAGGCCGGAGAAACCTCTAGAAAGAGGAAAGGGAAGGCAAAAGCTTTCATCTCCGAGTCATGGGAGATGGAGAGATTCATCTCAAGGGTGCATCAAGACCACTTCTATGAAGTTGTGGCCATGAAGAAGGGTCAACTTTGATCAAAGGTTGGACCAAGTCCTCACAGTCATATGTGAAGAGGGTGCCCAATGGAAGAGAGATTCAAGAGGAAAGCCGGTTCAACTGAGAAGGCATGACCTCAAGCCCATCACTAAGAAAAAGATGGAGCAAACAAGAGACCCCTCTCATCATGAAATCCCTGAGATACCTCAAGGGATGCACTTTCCTCCACAAAACTATTGGGAGCAACTGAACACCTCCCTAGGAGAATTGAGTTTCAACATGGGACAACTAAGGGTGGAGCACCAAGAACACTCCATCATCCTCCATGAAATTAGAGAAGATCAAAGGATCATGAGAGAGGAGCAACAAAGACAAGGAAGAGACATTGAGGAGCTCAAGCACTCCATAGGATCTTCAAGAGGAAGAAAGAGCCGCCATCACTAAGGTGGACCCCGTTCTTTAATCTCCTTGTTCTTTATTTCCTGTTTTTCGAAAATTAATGCTTATGTTTGTCCATGTTTGTGTCTTGTGATCATTAGTGTCTTAGTGTCTATGCCTTAAAGTTATGAATGTCCTATGAATCCATCACCTTTCTTAAATAAAAAATGTTCTTAATTGAAAAAGAAAAAGAATTGTGATGAGCGGATAATTTGTATACTTTTTGGCATTGTTTTTAGTATGTTTTTGATATGATATAGTTAGTTTTTAGTATATTTTTATTAGTTTTTAATTAAAATTCACTTTTCTGGACTTTACTATGAGTTTGTGTGTTTTTCTGTGATTTCAGGTATTTTCTGGCTAAAATTGAGGGACCTGAGCAAAAATCTGATTCTGAGACCAAAAAGGACTGCAGATGCTGTTGGATTCTGACCTCCCTGCATTCGAAGCGGATTTTCTGGAGCTACAGAAGCCCAATTGGCGCGCTCTCAACGGCGTTGGAAAGTAGACATCCTGGGCTTTCCAGCAATATATAATAGTCCATACTTTGCCCAAGATTTGATGGCCCAAACCGGCGCTCAAAGTCACCTACAGAAATTCCAGCGTTAAACGCCGGAACTGGCATAAAATTTGGAGTTAAACGCCCAAACTGGCATGAGAGCTGGCGTTTAACTCCAGAAAAGGTCTCTACACGAAATTCCTTCATTGCTCAGCCCAAGCACACACCAAGTGGACCCGGAAGTGGATTTTTATGTCATTTACTCATTTCTGTACACCTTAGGCTACTAGTTTCTTATAAGTAGGACCTTTTACTATTGTATAGAAATCTTTTGATCACTTTTAGATCTCTAGATCATCTTTGGACATTTGAGTTCTTAGATCATTGGGAGGCTGGCCATTCGGCAATGCCTAGACCTTATGCTTATGTATTTTCAACGGTGGAGTTTCTACACACCATAGATTAAGGTGTGGAGCTCTGCTGTACCTCGAGTATTAATGCAATTACTATTGTTCTTTCATTCAAATTCCGCTTGTTCTTTATCCAAGATATCACTTGTTCTTCAACATGATGAAGGTGATGATTGACGCCCATCACCATTCTCACCCATGAACAAGGTGACTGACAACCATTCTTGTTCTACAAGCATCTGAGGCTTAGTGAATATCTCTTGGATTCCTGATTGCACGATGCATGGTCGATCGCCTGACAACCGAGTGCTCGCCTGACAAACGAGCCAGCCATTCCGTGAGATCAGAGTCTTTGTGGTATAGGCAAGAACTGATGGCAGCATTCAAGAGAATCCGGAAGGTTTAACCTTGTCTGTGGTATTCTGAGTAGGATTCAATGATTGAATGACTGTGACGTGCTTCAAACCTGTAACCTACTGGGCGTTAGTGATAGACGCAAAAGAGTTATTCTATTCTGGTAGGGGAGGGAACCGAACCGGTGATTGGCCGTACTGTGACAGAGTATTGAGCATTAGCTTTCACTGCGAGGATGGGAGGTAGCTGCTGACAACAGTGAGACCCTATACGAGCTTGCCATGGAAAGGAGTAAGAAGGGTTGGATGAAGACAGTAGGAAAGCAGAGAGACGGAAGGGAAGGCATCTTCATGCGCTTATCTGAAGTTCCTACCAATGAATTACATAAGTATCACTATCTTTATCTTCTATGTTATTTTCGTTCATCACCATATATATCTGAGTTTGCCTGACTAAGATTTACAAGATGACCATAGCTTGCTTCAATACTAACAATCTCCGTGGGATCGACCCTTACTCACGTAAGGTTTATTACTTGGACGACCCAGTGCACTTGCTGGTTAGTTGTGCGAAGTTGTGTAATGCCATGGTATTAGGCGCACCAAGTTCTTGGAGCCAGTACCAGGGATTATGAGAGTTGTGAAAAAGTATAATTCACAATTTCGCCCGACCAAATTGCATGAATTTTAAATTTTATAGCAGTTTAATTATTTTGACGTGGTGGCATTACTTTTGTCTTCTGAATGTATGCTTAAACAGTGCATATGTCTTTTGAATTTGTGGTTCATGAATGTTGGCTCTTGAAAGAATGATGAAAAAGGAGACATGTTACTGAGGATCTGAAAAATCATTAAAACTGATTCTTGAAGCAAGAAAAAGCAGTGAATACAAAAAAAAAACCGAAAAAAAGAAAGAGAAAAAGAAAGAAAAAGAAAGAATAAAGTTGTGATCCAAGGCAAAAAGAGTGTGCTTAAGAACCCTGGACACCTCTAATTGGGGACTCTAGCAAAGCTGAGTCACAATCTGAAAAGGTTCACCCAATTATGTGTCTGTGGCATGTATGTATCCGGTGGTAATACTGGAAGACAGAGTGCTTTGGGCCACGGCCAAGACTCAATAACTAGCTGTGTTCAAGAATCATCATACTTAACTAGGAGAATCAATAACACTATCTGGATTCGGAGTTCCTAAAGAAGCCAATCATTCTGAATTTCAAAGGATAGAGTGAGATGCCAAAACTGTTCAGAGGCAAAAAGCTAAAAGCCCCGCTCATCTAATTAATACTGATCTTCATAGATGTTTTTGGAGTTCATTGCATATTCTCTTCTTCTTATCTTATTTGATCTTCAGTTGCTTGAGGACAAGCAACAATTTAAGTTTGGTGTTGTGATGAGCGGATAATTTGTACCATTTTTGGCATTGTTTTTAGTATGTTTTTAGTAGTTTTAGTTGAGTTCTTAGTATATTATTATTAGTTTTTAGTTAAAATTCACTTTTCTGGACTTTACTATGAGTTTGTGTGTTTTTCCGTGAATTCAGGTATTTTCTAGCTGAAATTGAGGGACCTGAGCAAAAATCTGATTCAGAGACTGAAAAGGACTGCAGATGCTGTTGGATTCTGACCTCCCTGCACTCGAAGTGGATTTTCTAGAGCTACAGAAGCCCAATTGGCGCGCTCTCAACGGCGTTGGAAAGTAGACATCCTGGGCTTTCCAGCAATATATGATAGTCTATACTTTGCCCAAGATTTGATGGCCCAAACCGGTGTTCAAAGTCACCCTCAGAAATCCCAGCGTTAAACGCCGGAACTGGCACCAAAATGGGAGTTAAACGCCCAAACTGGCATAAAAGCTGGCGTTTAACTCCAAGAAGAGTCTCTACACGAAATTGCTTCATTGCTCAGCCCAAGCACACACCAAGTGGGCCCGGAAGTGGATTTTTATGTCATTTACTCATCTCTGTACACCCTAGGCTACTAGTTTTCTATAAGTAGGACCTTTTACTATTGTATTACAGAGCTTTTGATCATGTTTTTATGATTGAACTCACTTTGGGAGGCTGGCCATTCGGCCATGCCTAGACCTTGTTCTTATGTATTTTCAACGGTGGAGTTTCTACACACCATAGATTAAGGTGTGGAGCTCTGCTGTACCTCGAGTATTAATGCAATTACTATTGTTCTTCTATTCAATTCCGCTTGTTCTTTGTCCAAGATATCACTTGTTCTTCAACTTGATGAATGTGATGATCCGTGACACTCATCATCATTCTCACTTATGAACAAGGTGACTGACAACCACTTCTGTTCTACAAGCAAACAAGGCTCTAGTGTTTATCTCTTGGATTCCTGATACACGATGCATGGTTGATCGCCTGACAACCGAGTGCTCGCCTGACAAACGAGCCAGCCATTCCGTGAGATCAGAGTCTTCGTGGTATAGGCGAGAACTGATGGCGGCATTCAAGAGAATCCGGAAGGTCTAACCTTGTCTGTGGTATTCTGAGTAGGATTCAATGATTGAATGACTGTGACGTGCTTCAAACTCCTAGCAGGCGGGGCGTTAGTGACAGACGCAAAAGAATCACTGGATTCTATTCCGGCCTGACCGAGAACCGACAGCTGATTAGCCATATGCTGTGACAGAGCATAGGAACATTTTCACTGAGAGGATGGAGGTAGCCACTGACAACGGTGAAACCCTACATAAGCTTGCCATGGAAAGGAGTAAGAAGGATTGGATGAAGACAGTAGGAAAGCAGAGAGACGGAAGGGAAGGCATCTTCATACGCTTATCTGAAGTTCCTACCGATGAATTACATAAGTACCTCTATCTTTATCTTTATGCTTTATTCGTATATCACTATACCCATTTGAGTCTGCCTGACTAAGATTTACAAGGTGACC
The DNA here is from genome assembly GCF_014773155.1 of Arachis stenosperma. Taxonomy (NCBI): domain Eukaryota; kingdom Viridiplantae; phylum Streptophyta; class Magnoliopsida; order Fabales; family Fabaceae; genus Arachis; species Arachis stenosperma. The sequence goes on along the minus strand of NC_080378.1, from coordinate 45,407,340 downwards.
ATAGCTTGCTTCATACCAACAATCTCCGTGGGATCGACCCTTACTCGCGTAAGGTTTATTACTTGGACGACCCAGTGCACTTGCTGGTTAGTTGTGCGAAGTTGTAGTGATCACGATTTCGCGTACCAACTATCTTTGTATCACTGTTGATCTCTTGATCACGCTTAGGGGGCTGGCCATTCGGCCATGCCTGGACCTTCATCACTTATGTATTTTCAACGATGGAGTTTCTACACCTCATAGATTAAGGTGTGGAGCTTTGCTATTCCTCATGAATTAATGCAATTATTACTGTTTTCTATTCAATTCAAACTTATTCTTGTTCTAAGATATTCATTCACACTTCATCATGATGAATGTGATGATCAAGTGACACTCATCACCATTCTCACTTATGAACGCGTGCCTGACAACCACTTCCGTTCTACCTGAAAACAATCTTGAATGTATATCTCTTGGCCTCCTGGTCTACGACGCATGGTTGCCTCTTCTGACAACAGAGCCTTCCATTCCATGAGATCAGAGTCTTCGTGGTATAAGCTAGAATCAATTGGCAGCATTCTTGAGATCCGAAAAGTCTAAACCTTGTCTGTGGTATTCTGAGTAAGATCTGGGATGGGATGACTGTGACGAGTTTCAAACTCGCGAGTGCTGGGTGCAGTGACAGTACACAAAAGGATCATTGAATCTTATTCCAACACAAGTGAGAACCGACAGATGATTAGCCCTATGTAACCTGCAGCTGGACCATTTTCACTGAGAGAACGGACGGTAGCCATTGACAACGGTGATCCCCCAGCATACAACTTGCCATGGAAAGGAGTACGAATGACTGGATGAAAGCAGTAGGAAAGCAGGGATTCAAAAGGAACAAAGCATCTCCATACGCTTATCTGAAATTCCTACCAATGAATTACATAAGTATCTCTATCCTATTTTATGTTTTATCTGTCTTTTAATTATCAACTCCCTATAACCATTTGAATCTGCCTAACTGAGATTTACAAGATGACCGTAGCTTGTTTCAAGCCGACAATCTCCGTGAGATCGACCCTTACTCACGTAAGGTATTACTTGGATGACCCAGTGCACTTGTTGGTTAGCTACGCGGAGTTGTGAAGAAAGTGTGTGAGATCACGATTTCGTGTACCATTCCCCAAGCACTTGAAAGATGGTTAGCATGCATGAATGGTTGAAGGCTTTTGAACTTATTTTGGTGGGTGAACACTAAACTTAGTTCCTTGGCAATGTCTATTATGCATCAGATCAATTACATACATGAAACTGATGACAAGGCATCTTAGGATAGTTTCACTAGCCTTTTTCTTTTGTTTTTAGTAAGTTTTATGCACTTTCTTGTGCTATAAGTAAGCAATTGGGTTCAAAATTCATGTATGCCTATATTTATGCAACCACAGTTAATTTGATGCTTTTTTCACGAGAAATTTGCTATAATCACTTGTGTGCTAAGAAAGGTGTAAATTCTCATGATGTTAGCAAAGATTTGATGCATGTTTTGCTTGATGATAGGTGAAGAAAAGCATGGAAGGAAGTTGAAGAATGGCCATGGAATGAAGAAGGAGAAGCAATGTTGGTGACCAAAGTTGGGCCACCAACATTGCCTCCAACGTTGAGAGGTAGGCAGAGTCCGCATAATTTGCTGGTGCCCACGTTGGAAGGAACGTTGGCAAGCCAACGTTACCCCCAATGTTTTGCTAAAATGTGTTTTCTGGAAATTGGGAAAAATTGTGGCGACGCGCACGCGTGCTATACTCACAGGTGTGGATTAGAAATTCTGACAATCCACACGCACGCGTTAGAAACGCGTACACGTAGATGGAGTAACATTGGACCGACAACGCTGCCTCAAACGTTGGGTGCGCAATTTGAGTTCTAAAATCCTACATTTGAAAAAGCACAACGATGCGTACGCGTATACATCACGTACGCGCAACCTTAACTTTTGATAATCCACGTGCATGCGCAGGTCACGCACACGCGTGGATAGGCCAAAGTTGGAGGGAATGTTGCCAGTGCAACGCGGAGGCCAATGTCTTCGAAAAGCTTTAAAAAACTGGATTTGGGGATTTTTTCATCCACCCGCACGCGTAGCCTACGCGCATGCGTGAATGCGTATTCTGGACCCAAATGCGCAAATGTGGAAGGCACGCGTACACGTGGGTAGAAGAACGTTGGTACTCCAACGTTAAGTCAAACGCCAATGACAGCAACTAGCACCCAATTTTCAAAGAAACATTTGGCCCAATGTTTACCCTCAAACGTGGACACTAGAACTCTTCAATCGAGCACTCCTCCCCTCTCAACAGCATTGGAAGCCAATTAAATCAACCATTACAAAGTCCAAAAGCCCAATTCAGAGACTAAAGATGAATGGAAGAAAGTGTATAAATACCTTAGAGTTTAAGTTAGTTAGGGGGGCTGATACAATGTATTGAGACTCTGCTCAAATTTTACTTTCTCTGCATTTTATCTTCTGCAATGTACTTTTCATTTCCATTTTCCATTCTGAGAGCTATGAACAACTAAACCCCTTTCATTGGGTTAGGGAGCTTTGTGTAATTCAAAAGATCAATATTATTTTTCATTCTTCTTCTTCTTTCTTTTCTCTTGATTTTTCTAGATAGCTTTCGGTCTTCATCCAATTGGATAGTTATCTTGGGAAATAAGCTATTCATAATTGGATCTCCTCTGAACCTTGGAAGAGGAATGAGGAGATCATGCTAGAATTTCTCACATTGAATTAGATTGGGGTTTGGATGGATATCGTGACATGTAATCTTACCAACACTTTGATCTATGAATATGTGTGGTATAACCAGTGACCATACTTCATCTCTTCCCATGATCACTTAAATCAAGGAATTGGGCAATTGTTGATGATTAGAGAGATTAGATTGCCAAGGATTTGGGATCTAATCACCTAAGATTTCCAAGGAGATCAATGAATGCATTGATTGAGGAAGAGATGAAAACGAATTTGATTCGGAGAATTATAACATCTCCTTACCCAAATGAGCTTTCCCATTTCTGATCTATCCATTCTCTTTACATTTTGTTCTTTAATTTGATGCTTAATCCCATTCCCTTTTAATTTCTTGCAATTTAAGTTTCTAAACTTTAATTACTTGAAATTTACTTTCTGTCATTTAATTATGCTATTTACATTTCGTTCATTTACATTTCTTGCACTTTAATTTTTCCGCCAATTTACTTCCTGCAATCCCAATTTCAAATCCGATTCAGTTCAACTAGAAGAATCTTCCAATTAATGTTGATCAACCAACCAATCCTTGTGGGATTCGACCTCACTCAATAGTGAGTTTTTACTTGACGACAATCCGATGCACTTGCCGGTAGAAAATTGTTGAGAGACAGTTTTTGCGTATCAAGTTTATGGCGCCGTTGCTAGGGATTGGTTTTGTATTGACAATTACTAAATTGGAGGATAACTAGATTGAGCATTTTTCTTTTCTTTTGTTAATTGAATTTCAATTTCAGCTGTTCAATTTTACTTTCTTTTTTTAATTCCTTACTTTCCAGCAAGCTAACCCACTAACCATTTAATAAATTGCTCTAACCAAGCTAACTATACTCTGTTTTAGTGAACTCTGTACTTGCTGTTTCTTGTACTTGTTCATTGTATGACAGGTATAAGAAGGGAAACCTCAACCTCTTTTGATAGTGAACCGGAGAGGACCTTCCTTAGATTAAGGAGGAAATCAAGAGGAAAGAAGGCTATTGGTGCAGAGGAAGAGGAAGAAACTTGGATATAGACATGGAGGATGATATGGAAAACCATCATGAAGGATAGGTGAACAATCATAACAGAGGAGGTGCAGCTAACCCTACTGGACAAGAGAGGAGAGTGCTGGGTTCCTACATTAATCCCAATCCTGGGAATTGTGGAAGCAGCATTCAAAAGTCAACTATCTATGCCAATAACTTCGAATTGAAGCCTCAACTCATCACTCTCATCCAAAACAATTATTCTTTCAAAGGAAGTGCCCAAGTAGACCGTAATCAGCATCTCACTACATTCCTAAGGATCTGTGATATAGTGAAATCAAATGGAGTTCATCTTGATGCCTACAGATTGCTTCTATTCCCATTCTCTCTAAGGGATAAAGCATCTAAGTGGCTAGAATAATTTCCAAAAGAAAACCACACAACTTGGGAGGATGTAGTGAATAAATTCTTGGTAAGGTTCTATCCCCACAAAGAGTCAATAGGCTGAGAGCAGAGGTTCAAATATTCAGGCAGCAGAATGGTGAAACCTTGTATGAAGCATTGGAAAGATTCAAAGATTTGACAAGGAAATGCCCTCCTGATATGTTTAATGAGTGGGTGCAACTGCACATCTTTTATGAAAGGCTTTCATATGAATCAAAGAAAACTGTAGACCACTCATCTGAAGGCTCCCATAACATGAAGAAGACCATTGAAGAAGCCATTGATGTCATAGAAATAGTGGCTGACAATGAGTATTTCTATGCCTCAGAGAGAAGCAACAATAGAGGAGTCATGGAGTTGAACAAGATGGATGCAATCCTAGCCCAAAATAAGATGATCACTAAGCAACTAGCTGACTTGACCAAGCAAATGGAGAAGAATCATGCTGTAGCTATCCACACTCAACTATCACCTCAATCCGAGTCAAATACAGAAGAAGGAGTTGACTGGGAACAAGCTAATTACATTGGAAATTCTTCAAGACAAGAACATGATCCATACTTCATGACATACAATCCAGGTTGGAAGAACCACCCAAAATTTTGGTGGGGAAACCAACCAAACCAGAACCAAAATCACAAACTCCACAACTTTAACCAATTCAATAATTCCACCCACCACAACTCTAACCAAAGTCTATATCAACCCTCACAAAATAATTACTCTCAGCCACCATATCAAGCCCAAGCCAATCAGCCTCAACACCCAATTTCCACCCCACCATCAGAGGACAAACTATCTAGCATTGAAGCTATGCTTGCAAACCTTTGCATGGAGTCTGATGATATGAAAAAATTCAAAGAAGAGGTGAGATCCAATTTGCAAAATCAAGATGCTGCCATTCAAAAACTTGAAGTACAGATTGGGTATCTAAACCAAGCAAGTCCCTGGCCATAACCCGTGTAATGCTATCAAGACAAACTCAAAAGAGGAATGTAAGGCTATTACACTCAGGAGTAGAAAGGAATTGAAAGAGACCTCAAAGGAAACTCAAAAAGAAGAAGCAGAGGGAAGTTCAAGTGATAAGGAAGAAGCACAAACACATGCTCCCAATCCACCTAAAGAAAAAGAAGTCCTAAGGTCATACGTCCCTAAAGCACCCTACCCTCAGCGCCTAATGAAAAATGCAAAGGACAACCAATTCTCCAGATTCTTGGAGATTTTCAAGAGATTGCAAATCAACATTCCCTTTACTGAAGTATTAGAGCAAATGCCGCTCTATGCTAAGTTTCTCAAGGAGTTAATGACCAAGAAGAGAAGTTGGAGAAATGACGAAACTGTAGTGTTAACTGAGGAATGTAGCACCATCATCCAACACAAATTGCGTCAGAAATTGAAGGACCCAGGAAGCTTCCAAATTCCTTGTATCATAGGAGAAATCACAGTGGAGAAGGCCTTATGTGATTTGGGAGCTGGTGGACGAAAATGTTATTCATGTGTTATTCCATTTTGCAAAATTGATTGCTTTTCATTCCCTGGTAATGGCGCCAAAGACATGGTGCCAATACCATGGTTCACAACTTCGTTCAACTTAACCAACAAGTGTACTGGGTCATCCAAGTAATACCTTACGTGAGTAAGGGTCGATCCCACAGAGATTGTTGGTATGAAGCAAGCTATGATCACCTTGTAAATATCAGTTAGGCAGATTAAAACGGTTTATGGGTTTTCGAATAATTAATAATAAACAGAAAATAAAAAGGGATAGAAATACTTATGTAAATCAATAGTGGGAATTTCAGATAGGTGTATGGAGATGCTGTGTTCCTCTTGAAACTCTACTTCACTACTCACTCTTCCTTCAATCCTTTTTACTCCTTTCCATGGCAAGCTGTATGTAGGGCATCACCGTTGTCAATGGCTACATCCCATCCTCTCAGTGAAAATGGTCCTATGCTCTGTCAAGGCACGGCTAATCATCTGTCGGTTATCAACCAGGTTGGAATAGAATCCCTTGATTCTTTTGCGTTTGTCATCACGCCCAGCCTTCAGGAGTTTGAAGCTCGTCACAGTCATTCAATCCCAGAATCCTACTCGGAATACCATAGACAAGGTTTAGACTTTTCGGATCCTCATGAATGCCGCCATCTATCTAGCTTATACCACGAAGATTCTGTTGGGGAATCTAAGAGATATGCGCCCGGCCTAAGGTAGAACGGAAGTGGTTGTCAATCACGCGCGTTCATAGGTGAGAATGATGATGAGTGTCACGGATCATCACATTCATCAAAGTGTTGTGCAACGTATATCTTGGAATAAGAATAAAAGAGAATTGAATAAAAAGTAATAGTAATTGTATTGAAACTTAAGGTACAGCAGAGCTCCACACCCTTAATCTATGGTGTGCAGAAACTCCACCGTTGAAAATACATAAGTGAAAGGTTCAGGCATGGCCGAATGGCCAGCCCCCCTAAAACGTGGTCAATGGCCTCCTAAGATGAAGAATAAAACAAAACTGAGACCAAAGATGAAACGTGGTCAAAAGACGTCTAATACAATAGTTAAATGTTCTATTTATAATAAACTAGCTACTAGGGTTTACATGAGTAAGTAATTGATGCATAAATCCACTTCCGGAGCCCACTTGGTGTATGCTTGGGCTGAGCTTGATCAATCCACGAGCTGAGGCTTTTCTTGGAGTTGAACTCCAAGTTATGACGTGTTTTGGGCGTTCAACTCCGGATCATGACGTTTTTCTGGCGTTTAACTCCAGACAGCAGCATGTACTTGGCGTTCAACGCCAAGTTACGTCGTCAATTTCCGAATGAAGTATCGATAATTATATATTGCTGGAAAGCTCTGGATGTCTACTTTCCAACGCCATTAAGAGCTCGCCAATTGGAGTTCTGTAGCTCCAGAAAATCCATTTCGAGTGCAGGGAGGTCAGATTCCAACAGCATCAGCAGTCCTTTTGTCAGCCTTTTTCAGAGTTTTGCTCAAGTCCCTCAATTTCAGCTAGAAACTACCTGAAATCACAGAAAAACACACAAACTCATAGTAAAGTCCAGAAATGTGAATTTAACATAAAAACTAATGAAAACATCCCTAAAAGTAGCTTGAACTTACTAAAAACTACCTAAAAACAATGCCAAAAAGCGTATAAATTATCCGCTCATCACAACACCAAACTTAAATTGTTGCTTGTCCCTAAGCAACTAAAAATCAAATAGGTTAAAAAGAAGAGAATATACTATAAATTCTAGAATGATTGGCTTTTCCAGTATTACCACCGGATACATAAATGCCACAGACACATGACTGGGTGAACCTTTTCAGATTGTGACTCAGCTTTGCTAGAGTCCCCAGTTAGAGGTGTCCAGAGCTCTTAAGCACACTCTTTTTGCTTTGGATCACGACTTTAACCACTTGGTCTCAAGCTTTTCACTTGGATCTTCATGACACAAGCACATGGTTAGGGACAGCTTGGTTTAGCCGCTTAGGCCTGGATTTTATTTCCTTGGGCCCTCCTATCCATTGATGCTCAAAGCCTTGGATCCTTTTTACCTTTGCCTTTTGGTTTTAAGGGCTATTGGCTTTTTCTGCTTGCTTTTTCTTTTTCTTTCTATTTTTTTTGCAAGCCTTTGCTTTTTCGCTGCTTTTTCTTACTTCAAGAATCAATTTTTTGATTTTTCAGATCATCAATAACATTTCTCTTTGTTCATCATTCTTTCAAGGGCCAACAATTTTAACATTCATAAACAACAAGATCAAAAGACATATGCACTGTTCAAGCATTCATTCAGAAAACAAAAGTATTGTCACCACATCAATATAATTAGATTAAATTCAAGGATAAATTCGAAATTCATGTACTTCTTGTTCTTTTGAATTAAAACATTTTTCATTTAAGAGAGGTGAAGGATTCATGGATTTTATTCATAGCTTTAAGACATGGTTACTACATACTAATGATCATAAAGTAGAGACACAAAACATAGATAAACACAACATTAAAAAACGAAAACAGAAAGAAATAAAGAACAAGGAATGAATCCACCTTTAGTGGCGTCTTCTTCTTGAAGGACCTATGATGTTCTTAAGCTCTTCTATGTCCCTTCCTTGCCTTTGTTGCTCCTCCCTCATTGCTCTTTGATCTTCTCTTATTTCATGGAGAATGATGGAGTGCTCATGATGTTCCACCCTTAGATGTTCAACATTGTGGCTCAAATCTTCTAAGGAAGTGTTGAGTTGTTCCCAATAGTTGTTGGGAGGAAAGTGCATCCCTTGAGGCATCTCAGGGATTTCTTGATGATGAGCTTCCTCATGCATCTCTTGAGAACCGTGAAGGGTCTCTCTTGCTTGCTCCATCCTCTTCTTGGTGATGGGCTTATCCTCTTCAATGAGAATGTCTCCTTCTATGATAACTCCAGCTGAGTAACATAGATGGCAAATAAGGTGAGGAAAAGCTAGCCGTGCCATGGGTGAGGGCTTGTCGGCTATTTTGTAGATTTCATTGGAGATGACCTCATGAACTTCTACTTCCTCTCCAATCATGATGGCCCGATCCACAGTAACTTCAGATCGGTTGCTAGTAGGAATGATGGAGTGTTGAATGAACTCCAACCATCCTCTAGCCACAAGATTGAGATCCAGTCTTCTTAGTTGGACTGGCTTGCCTTTGAAGTCTTTCTTCCATTGAGCTCCTTCCACACATATGTCCATAAGGACTTGGTCCAATCTTTGATTAAAGTTGACCCTTCTAGTGTAGGGGCGTTCGTCTCCTTGCATCATGGGCAAGTGAAATGCCAACCTCACATTTTCCGGACTAAAATCTAAGTATTTCCCCCGAACCATTGTGAGATAATACTTTGGACTCGGGTTCATACTTTGATCATGGTTCCTAGTGATCCATGCATTGGCATAGAACTCTTGAACCATTAAGATTCCGACTTGTTGCATGGAGTTGGTTAGGACTTCCCAACCTCTTCTTCAGATTTCATGTCGGATTTCCGGATACTCATTTTTCTTGAGCTTGAAAGGGACCTCAGGGATCACCTTCTTCTTTGCCACAACATCATAGAAGTGGTCTTGATGGCTCTTGGAGATGAATCTTTCCATCTCCCATGACTCGGAGGTGGAAGCTTTTGTCTTCCCTTTTCCTTTTCTAGAGGATTCTCCGGCCTTAGGTGCCATTGATGGTAATGGAAAAACAAAAAGCTTATGCTTTTACCACACCAAACTTAAAATATTGCTCGCCCTCGAGCAAGAGAAGAAAAAAGAGAAGAAGAAGAAGAAGAGAATATGGTAGAAAGGGAGAGATGTAGGTTCGGCTAAGTGGGAGAAGAAGGGTTTGTGTTGTGTGAAAATAAAGTAGAATGGAAGGGTATTTATAGGGAGAGGGGGGAGTGTATGTTCGGCCATTTTGGGTGGGAATGGGTGGGAAAATGGTTTTGAATTTTTGAAGGTAGGTGGGGTTTATGGGGAAGAGTGGATGGATGTGAGTGGTGAAGGGGGTAATTGGGAAGAGGAATTGAGGTGATTGGTGAAGAGTGTTGGGAAGTGTGACATGGGGAAGAGTAATCACAAAAACTAGGATTAGGAGGTAAGGTGGGAATATGGTAGGTGGGGCAGATCCTGAGGTGATCCTGTGGGGTCCACAGGTCCTGAGGTGTCAAGGAATTCCATCCCTGCACCAAATAGGCATGTAAATTGCCTTTGCACACCATTCTGGCGTTTAAACGCCGTGTGGTGCACATTCTGGGCGTTCAACGCCCATGTAAAGCATGTTTCTGGCGTTGAACGCCAGTTTCATGCTTGTTACTGGCGTTCAGCGCCAGCTTTTCTTCTCTGGGCACATTCCTGGTGTTTAACGCCAGAATGTTGCTTGTTTCTGGCGTTCAGCGCCAGAATGATGCTCTGTTTTGGCGTTGAACGCCGGCCAGATGCATCTTACTGGCGTTGAATGCCAGCCTGTGCTTCCTCCAGGGTGCAAATTTTTTTCTGCTGTTTTTGACTCTGTTTTTAATTTTTATGATTTTTTTGTGACTCCTCATGATCATGTACCTAATAAAACACAAAATAACAATAATATAGAATAAAATAAAAATTAGATAAATAAAATTGGGTTGCCTCCCAACAAGCGCTTCTTTAATGTCAATAGCTTGACAGTGGCTCTCATGGAGCCACAAAGGTGATCAGGTCAATGTTGTATAGTGCCCACACCAAACTTAGAGTTTGGATATGGGGTCTTAACACCAAACTTAGAGTTTGGTTGTGGCCTCCCAACACCAAACTTAAAGTTTGACTGTGGGGGCTCTTCTTGACTCTGAACTGAGAGAAGCTCTTCATGCTTACTCTCTTTTGTCACAGAGGGATGGCCATGTGCCTTAAACACAAGGTAGTCCCCATTCAATTGAAGGACTAATTCACCTCTGTTGACGTCTATCACAGCTCCTGCTGTGGCTAGGAAAGGTCTTCCAAGGATGATGCATTCATCCTCTTCCTTCCTAGTATCTAAGATTATGAAATCAGCAGGGATGTAAAGGCCTTCAACCTTTACTAACACGTCCTCTACTATTCCATAAGCTTGTCTCAATGACTTGTCTGCCAATTGTAATGAGAACAAGGCAGGTTGTACCTCAATGATCCCCAGCTTCTCCATTACAGAGAGTGGCATAAGATTTATCCCTGACCCCAGATCACACAGAGCTTTTTCAAAGATCATGGTGCCTATGGTACAAGGTATTAAGAACTTGCCAGGATCTTGTTTCTTTTGAGGTAGAATTTGCTGAATCCAGGTATCCAGTTCACTAATGAGCAAGGGAGGTTCACTTTCCCAAGTATCATTACCAAACAACTTGGCATTCAGCTTCATGATAGCTCCTAAATATTGAGCAACTTGCTCTCCAGTCACATCTTCATCCTCTTCAGAGGAAGAATAGTCTTCAGAGCCCATGAATGGCAGAAGGAGATTTAATGGAATCTCTATGGTCTCTATATGAGCCTCAGATTCCTTTGGATCCTTAATAGGAAACTCCTTCTTGCTTGAGGGACGTCCCAGGAGGTCTTCCTCACTAGGATTTTCATCCTCCTACTCCCTTGCGCATTCGGCCACATTGATTATATCAATGGCCTTGCACTCTCCTTTTGGATTCTCTTCTGTATTGCTTGGGAGAATACTGGGAGGAGTTTCAATGACTTTCTTACTCAGCTGGCCCACTTGTGCCTCCAGGTTTCTGATAGAGGATCTTGTTTCACTCATGAAACTGAAAGTGGCTTTTGACAGATCAGAGACTATATTGGCTAAATTAGAAGTGTTTTGTTCAGAATTCTCTATCTGTTACTGAGAAGATGATGGATATGGCTTGCTATTGCTCAGCCTATTGCGTCCACCATTGTTAAAGCCTTGTTGAGGCTTTTGTTGATCCTTCCATGAGAAATTTGGATGATTTCTCCATGATGAGTTATAGGTATTTCCATAAGGTTCACCCATGTAATTAACTTCTGCCATGGCAGGGTTCTCAGGATCATAAGCTTCTTCAGAAGCTGCCTCTCTAGTACTGTTGGATGAATGTTGCCATCCATTCAGATTTTGAGAGATCATGTTGACCTGTTGAGTCAACACTTTGTTCTGAGCCAATATGGCATTCAAAGCATCAATTTCAAGAACTCCTTTCTTCTGAGGTATCCCATTATTTACGGCATTCCTTTCAGAAGTGTACATGAATTGGTTGTTTGCAACCATATCAATGAGTTCTTGAGCCTCTTCAGGCATTTTCTTTAGGTGAATAGATCCACCTGCAGAATGGTCCAATGACATTTTCGAAAATTCAGATACACCATAATAGAATATATCTAATATGGTCCATTCTGAAAACATGTCAGATGGACATCTTTTGGTCAGCTGCTTGTACCTTTCCCAAGCTTCATAGAGGGATTCACCATCTTTTTGTTTGAAGGTTTGAACATCCACTCTCAGCTTGCTCAGCTTTTGAGGAGGAAAGAATTTATCCAAGAAGGCTGTGACCAGCTTATCCCAAGAGTCCAGGCTATCCTTAGGTTGTGAATCCAACCATATTCTAGCTCTGTCTCTTACAGCAAAAGGGAAAAGCATGAGTCTGTAGACTTCAGGATCAACTCTATTCGTCTTTACAGTCTCACAGATCTGCAAGAACTCAGTTAAAAACTGATAAGGATCTTCATATGGAAGTCCATAAAACTTGCAGTTTTGTTGCATTAAGGCAACTAGTTGAGGCTTAAGCTCAAAATTATTGGCTCCAATGGCAAGAATGGAGATGCTTCTTCCATCAAACTTGGAGGTTGGCTTTGTGAAGTCACCAAGCATTCTCCTTGCATTATTATTATTTTTGGCTGCCATCTCCTTCTCTTGTTCGAAAATTTCTGAAAGGTTGTTTCTGGATTGTTGTAATTTAGTTTCTCTTAGTTTCCTTTTCAGAGTCCTTTCAGGTTCAGGATCAATTTCAACAAGAGTGCCTTTTTCCCTGTTCCTACTCATATGAAAGAGAAGAAAACAAGAAAAGATAAGGAATCCTCTATGTCACAGTATAGAGATTCCTTTATGTTAGTAGAAAAAGAAAGGGGAGAAGAATGTAGAAGAGGGGATTCGGATAATTAGATGGAGAGAGGTGAAGAGAAGTGTTAGTAATTAAATAATTAAATAGAAGAAGAAAAGAGAAGGGAGATTTCGAAAATAATTTTGAAAAAGGGGTTAGTAATTTTCAAAAATTAAAGATAAAATATAATTGAAATTAAAATTTAAAACAATTAATTAATTAAAAATAATTTTTGAAAAAGAGAGAGGTATTTTCGAAAATTGAAGAGGGAAAAGTAGTTAGGTGGTTTTGAAAAAGATAAGAAACAAACAAAAAGTTAGTTAGTTGATTAAAAAAGATTTGAAATCAAATTTTAAAAAGATAAGAAGATAAGAAGTTAGATAAGATATTTTGAAATCAAATTTTGAAAAAGATAAAATTTTGAAAAAGATAAGATAAGAGATAAAAAGATTTAATTTAAAAATTTGAAATTACTTACTTCACTAACAAGAAACTACAAGATAAGATTCTAGAACTTAAAGATTGAACCTTTCTTAACAAGAAAGTAACAAACTTCAAGTTTTTGAATCAATCACATTAATTATTAGTGAATTTTCGAAAATATGATATAAAGATAAGAAAAAATTTTTGAAAATATTTTGAAAAAGGTTTTTGAAATTTTCGAAAAATAGAAAAAAATGAAAAGGATATGATTTTTGAAAAAGATTTTGAAAAGATAAGATTTTTTTAAAATTGAAATTTTGACTTGACTTGTAAGAAACAACTAATTTAAAAATTTTTGACCAAGTCAACCCAAAATTTCGAAAATTTGGAGGGAAATAAGGAAAAGATATTTTTTTGATTTTTGAATTTTTAATTATGAGAGAGAAAAACAACAAAAATACTCAATGCATGAAATTTTTAGATCAAAACACAAGATGCATGCAAGATTGCTATGAATGTCAAGAAGAACACCAAGAACACTTTGAAGATCATGATGAACATCAAGAACATAATTTTGAAAAAATTTTTGATGCAAAGAAAACATGCAAGACACCAAACTTAGAAATTTTTAATGCATGGATTCTAACAAATGAAAAATGCATATGAAAAACAACAAACAACATAAAACAAGAAAACATCAAGATCAAACAAGAGGACTTATCAAGAACAACTTGAAGATCATGAAGAACACTATGAATGCATGGGATTTTCGAAAATTGCAAGAAAAAATTTTTAAAGCATGCAATTGACACCAAACTTAAAAGTTGACTCAAGACTCAAACAAGAAACACAAACTATTTTTGGTTTTTATGATTTTCTATTTTTTTTTTGTATTTTTATTAATTTTTTTTTCGAAAATAAAGTTAGGAAAAATGAAAAAGAAAAGAAAAATTTTGAAAAAGATTTTTGAAAAGAAAATTACCTAATCTGAGTAACAAGATGAACCGTCAGTTGTCCATACTCGAACAATCCCCGGCAACGGCGCCAAAAACTTGGTGTTGTTGCCGGATTAAAAACTCGGCACCATTGTGGTCTGGAAACAATTGTTGAATTTTTGTTCGAAATTGATTGTTCCCCGGCAACGGCGCCAAAAACTTGGCGGACGAAATTGTTATTCCATTTTGCAAAATTGATTGCTTTTCATTCCCTGGTAATGGCGCCAAAGACATGATGCCAATACCATGGTTCACAACTTCGTTCAACTTAACCAGCAAGTGTACTGGGTCATCCAAGTAATACCTTACGTGAGTAAGGGTCGATCCTACAGAGATTGTTGGTCACCTTGTAAATATCAGTTAGGCAAATTAAAACGGTTTATGGGTTTTCGAATAATTAATAATAAACAGAAAATAAAAAGGGATAGAAATACTTATGTAAATCAATAGTGGGAATTTCAGATAGGTGTATGGAGATGCTGTGTTCCTCTTGAAACTCTACTTCACTACTCACTCTTCCTTCAATCCTTCTTACTCCTTTCCATGGCAAGCTATATATAGGGCATCACCGTTGTCAATGGCTACATCCCATCCTCTCAGTGAAAATGGTCCTATGCTCTGTCAAGGCACGGCTAATCATCTGTCGGTTATCAACCAGGTTGGAATAGAATCCCTTGATTCTTTTGCGTTTGTCATCACGCCCAGCCTTCAGGAGTTTGAAGCTCGTCACAGTCATTCAATCCCAGAATCCTACTCGGAATACCATAGACAAGGTTTAGACTTTTCGGATCCTCATGAATGCCGCCATCTATCTAGCTTATACCACGAAGATTCTGTTGGGGAATCTAAGAGATATGCGCCCGGCCTAAGGTAGAACGGAAGTGGTTGTCAATCACGCGCGTTCATAGGTGAGAATGATGATGAGTGTCACGGATCATCACATTCATCAAAGTGTTGTGCAACGTATATCTTGGAATAAGAATAAAAGAGAATTGAATAAAAAGTAATAGTAATTGTATTGAAACTTAAGGTACAGCAGAGCTCCATACCCTTAATCTATGGTGTGCAGAAACTCCACCGTTGAAAATACATAAGTGAAAGGTTCAGGCATGGCCGAATGGAGGTCAGATTCCAACAGCATCAGTAGTCCTTTTGTCAGCCTTTTTCAGAGTTTTGCTCAAGTCTCTCAATTTCAGCTAGAAACTACCTAAAATCACAGAAAAACACACAAACTCATAGTAAAGTCCAGAAATGTGAATTTAACATAAAAACTAATGAAAACATCCCTAAAAGTAGCTTGAACTTACTAAAAACTACCTAAAAACAATGCCAAAAAGCGTATAAATTTTCCGCTCATCAGGAGCCATCATAAATTTGATGTCCTTTGCAATGATGAAAAGAATGAAGATTGAAGAAGCCAAACCAATAAGAATGGCACTTCAATTGGCAGACCGATCATTCAAATTCCCTCATGGAGTAGTGGAGGATTTGTTAGTAAAGGTTGGAAATTTCATCTTCCCGGTTGACTTTGTGGTGTTGGATATGGAGGAAGAAGCCAAAGCTTCAATAATTATGGGAAGGCCATTTTTAGCTACTGCTGGAGCCATTATTGATGTCCAAAAGGGTGAACTTACCCTTAGGCTACATGATAAGAAAATGTTGTTCAATGTGTTCAAGGCCATGAGTTACTCGCAGAAATCACTAGGGGAATGTATGAGATTGGATACAGTGGAAGTTGTGGTGTAAGAAACCTTTGAAAAATAGCTTGAAGATGTGACAGAAGAAGACTCCACATTAAACATTGAGGCTACAGAGATTGAAATAGTAGAGTTAACCATCTTAAGCACATTAGAAGAAGAGAAAAAAGAAAAAGAAGCACCCAAACTTGAACTAAAAGCACTACATGCCACCCTCAAGTATGCACACTTGGGAAGTGATGAAAGCTACCTAGTAATAATCAATTTTTCCCTCAGTCAAGAACAAGAGGAAGAGCTAATCAAAGTACTGCAACAGCACCAAAATGCCTTTGGATGGACTCTTGCTGACTTAAAAGGGATAAGCCCTTCCATGTATATGCATAAGATTCTGTTGGAAGAAGATGCAAAGCCTTCCATCCAACCCCAAAGAAGGTTGAACCCAACCATGAAAGAAGTGGTGCAAAAAGAGGTTATGAAACTGTGGCAAGCAGGGGTCATCTACCCGATTTCAGATAGCCCCTGGGTAAGCCCTGTCCAAGTAGTTCCAAAGAAAGGAGGAATCACTATTGTGCCAATTGAAAGGAATGAATTGATACCAACAAGAACAGTGACTGGATGGCACATGTGCATAGATTATAGGAAGCTTAATAAAGCCACAAGGAAGGATCATTTCCCTCTGCCCTTCATGGATCAAATGTTAGAGAGACTTGCTGCACATGAGTATTATTGCTTCTTGGATGGATACTCAGGCTACAATCAGATTGTAATGGATCCTAAAGACCAAGAGAAGACTTCTTTTACTTGTCCCTATGGTGTTTTTGCATATAGGAGAATGCCCTTTGAATTGTGCAATGCACCTGCAACATTCCAAAGGTGCATGCTCTCTATATTCTCTGACATGATTGAAAGATTTATAGAAGTGTTTATGGAAGATTTTTCTGTATTTGGAGACTCATTCTCTAAGTGCCTGCACCACCTTGCTCTGGTGCTAAGGAGATGTCAAGAAACCAACCTGGTTCTAAACTGGGAAAAGTCCCATTTCATGGTCATCAAAGGGGTGGTTCTTGGACACAAGATCTCCAAAAAGGGCATTGAGGTGGACAGGGCCAAGGTGGAGGTAATTGAGAAATTACCCCCACCTAGCAATGTTAAGGCAATTAGAAGCTTTTTAGGGCATGCTGGCTTTTATAGAAGGTTTATTAAAGATTTTTCAAAAATTGCCAAGCCCTTAAGTAATTTACTTATTTTTGATATGCCTTTCATATTTGATCAAAAGTGCATGCTAGCTTTTGAAAGTTTGTAAAAGAAAATGTCCTCAACTCCTATCATTACTCCACCTGATTGGAATTTTCCCTTTGAACTGATGTGTGATGCATCAGACTTTGCAATTGGGGCAGTGTTAGGACAGAGGAAAGATAACTTGGTACATGTCATATACTATGCTAGCAAGGTCCTTAATGACACTCAAAAGAATTACACCACCACTGAAAAGGAATTTCTGGAAATAGTGTTTGCATTTGATAAATTTAGATCATATCTCATTGGCTCCAAAGTGATTGTTTTTACTGATCACACGACACTTAAATATTTGTTTTCCAAGCAAGAATCAAAATTAAGATTGATAAGGTGGATCTTGTTGTTGCAGGAGTTCAATAATGAGATTAGAGATAAGAAAGGGGTGGAGAACAAAGTAGCAGATCATCATTCTAGAATCCCTTGTGAAGAAGAAAACACACAAAGCCCAAGTGTAAATGAGAGTTTTCCTGATGAGCCGCTAATGTTGGTTTACAAGGCACCCTGGTTCGCAGACATTGCCAATTTTAAAGCCACTGAGGAGGTGCCTCCGGAACATAACAAGCATCAGAGGAGAAAGATCATTAATGATGCTAAATACTTCATCTGGGATGAACCTTATCTTTTCAAGAAGTGCTCGGATAAAGTAATCAGAAGATGCATCCAGAGGAAGAAGGAAGGGAGATCCTATGGAACTGTCATGGCTCTGGCTTTGGAGGGCACTTTGGAGGAGAAAGAACCGCAGCCAAGGTATTGCAGTGCAGTTTCTTTTGGCCCACTATTTTCAAGGATGCAAGAGAGTTAGTGAAGAATTGCAATGAGTGCCAAAGAGCTGGGAACTTGCCTAAGAGAAATGAGATGCCACAGCAATTCATCCTAGAACTTGAGTTGTTTGATGTATGGTGGATTGACTTCATGGGTCCCTTCCTAACCTCATACTCAAATAAGTATATCTTAGTGGCAGTAGACTATGTATCTAAGTGGGTGGAGGCCCTTGCAACCCCAACAAATGATAATAAGGTGGTCCTGAACTTCCTCAAAAAGAATGTCTTTAGCAGGTTTAGAGTCCCTAGAGCACTTATCAGTGATGGAGGAAGCGATTTATGCAATAGACCATTAGAGACTCTACTCTTGAGATATGGAGTAAAGCATAAGGTGCCCACACCTTATCACCCTCAAACAAGTGGGCAAACAGAGGTATCCAACAGAGAGTTGAAAAGGATCCTAGAGAAGACTGTGGGATCTTTAAGAAAGGACTGGTCAAAAAAGCTGGACGATGCTCTTTGGGCGTATAGGATAGCCTTCAAAACACCAATTGGGATGTCCCCATATCAATTGGTGTATGGGAAGGCCTGTCATCTGTCATTGGAACTCAAACACAAAGCTTTCTGGGCTCTCAAGTTACTGAATTTTGATAGTAAAGTGGTGCACGAAATTGCAATCACACTTTTGCAATCCGCACAACTAACCAGCAAGTAGTGCACTGGGTCGTCCAAGTAATACCTTACATGAGTAAGGGTCGAATCCCACGGAGATTGTTGGCTTGAAGCAAGCTATAGTTATCTTGTTGATCTTAGTCAGGATACCAATAGGGTTCTTTTGTTTTAACTGTAAAAAGTCAAAGGGCATAAAATAAATACTTATTGTGCAATAATGGAGAATATGTTGGAGTTTTGGAGATGCTTTGTCTTCTAAATTCCTGTAACATAACGCTTCCTTACTTTCAAAAGTGCAAAGTTCCTTCCATGGCAAGCTGTATGTAGGGTGTCACCGTTGTCAATGGCTACTTCCCATCCTCTCAGTGAAAATGGTCCAAATGCTCTATCACAGCACGGCTAATCATCTGTTGGTTCTTGATCATGTCGGAATAAGATCCATTGATCCTTTTACGTCTGTCGCTACGCCTAACACTTGCGAGTTTGAAGCTCGTCACAGCCATTCAATCCTTGAATCCTACTCGGAATACCACAGAGAAGGATTAGACTTTCCGGATTCTCATGAATGCCGCCATCAATTCTAGCTTATACCACGAAGATTCTGATTAAGGAATCTAAGAGATATTCGTTCAATCAAATGTAGAACGGAGGTGGTTGTCAGACACACATTCATGGATTGAGGAAGGTGATGAGTGTCACGGATCATCACCTTCTTCATAGTGAGGCGCGAATGAACATCTTAGATAGGAACAAGCATGTTTGAATGGGAAACAGAAATAATTGCATTAATTCATCGAGACGCTGCAGAGCTCCTCACCCCCAACAATGGAGTTTAGAGACTCATGCCATCAAAGAGTATATAATTCAGATCTAAAAATGTCATGAGATACAAAATAAGTCTCTAAAAGTTGTTTAAATACCAAACTAGTGACCTAGGTTTACAGAAAATAAGTAAACTAAGATGGATAGTGCAGAAATCCACTTCTGGGGCCCACTTGGTGTGTGCTGGGACTGAGACTTAAGCTTCTCACGTGCTTGGGCTGTTTCTGGAGTTGAACACCAGGTTGTAACCTGTTTCTGGCGTTGAACTCCAACTTGGAACCTGTTTTTGGCGCTGAACGCCAGACTGCAGCATGGAACTGGCGTTGAACGCCAGTTTACGTCGTCTATCTTCGCGCAAAGTATAGACTATTATATATTGCTGGAAAGCCCTGGATGTCTACTTTCCAACCTAATTGAGAGCGCGCCAATTGACTCTTATGGCTCCCAAAAATCCATTCCGAGTGCAGGGAGGTCAAAATCCAACAACATCAGCAGTCCTTTTTCAGCCTAAATCAGATTTTTGCTCAGCTCCCTCAATTTCAGCCAGAAAATACCTGAAATTACAGAAAAGCACACAAACTCATAGTAAAGTCCAGAAATATGAATTTTGCCTAAAAACTAATAAAATTATACTAAAAACTTACTAAAACATACTAAAATCTACATGAAATTACCCCCAAAAAGCTTATAAAATATCCGCTCATCACAACACCAAACTTAAACTATTGCTTGTCCCCAAGAAACTAGATAAATAAAATAGGATACAAAGAAATTAAGAGGCAATAATATCTCAGAGTTTTAAGTGAAGCTCAGATTCTAATTAGAAGAGCGGGGCTAGTAGCATTTTGCTTCTGAACAGTTTTGGCATCTCACTTTATCCTTTGAAATTCAGAATGATTGGCATCCATAGGAACTCAGAATTCAGATAGTATTATTGATTCTCCTATTTTAGTATGTTGATTCTAGAAGACAGCTACTTTATGAGTCTTGGCCGTGGCCCTAAGCACTTTGTTTTCCAGTATTACCACCGGATACATAAATGCCACAGACACATAACTGTGTGAACCTTTTTAGATTGTGACTTAGCTTTGCTAGAGTCCCCAATTAGAGGTGTCCAGAGTTCTTAAGCACACTCTTTTGCTTTGGATCATGACTTTAACCACTCAGTCTCAAGCCTTTCAGTTGGACCTGCATGCCACAAGCACATGGTTAGGGACAGCTTGATTTAGCCGCTTAGGCCTAGATTTATATCCTTAGGCCCTCCTATCCATTGATGCTCAAAGCCTTGGATCCTTTTCACCCTTGCCTTTTGGTTTAAAGGGCTATTGGCTTTTTCTACCTCTTTTGCTTTTTTTTTTTAGTTTTTTTTGTTTCACTGCTTTTTCTTGCTTTAAGAATCACTTTCATGATTTTTCAGATCAACAATAATATTTCTCTTGTTCATCATTCTTTCAGGAGCCAACTATTTTAACATTCATAAAATTCAATATAAAAAATATGCACTGTTCAAGCATTCATTCAAAAGACAAAAAGTGTTGCCACCACATATAAATAATTAGAACTTTCCTTATTAAGAACTCGAAAAAATTAAATAGCCTCTTTATTCTAAAAATCTACTATTTTATTCATGTTTGATGATGATGAGAAAAATAAATTATAACTTAATTAGAAATAAAGTCAAAATAGAGATACTAATTACTACTACTAATATGTAGCTTCTAAGGTAAATTCATAATAAGAATAGTTATCACAGAGTTAAGGCAAAGATTAGGACTCAACAACCTTTATTTTGGGAAGTGGGTGTTCCTCTAGTCTGTGGGGTGCTTGATCCTGCAAGAGATAATTTCTGACGCTTCAGTTCCTTCAAGTCACATCCTTGCTCTTCCTGTTCCCTTAGGTGCCATGATCTTGATGAGTTTTAGCTCAGTGATCATGGCAAATCAAACCAAACTTAGAGGTTTGCTTGTCCTCAAGAAAAAGAAAGGAAAGGAGAGGAATAGATGGAGAGGCAATTTCGAAATTTAAAAGATATGATGAGTTGAAAAAGATTTGAAAAAGAGTTGGATTGGATTGGAAAAAGATTTGTGTTTATGGATTAAGGTACATTTGATAGTTTTGAAAAAGGGATTTTAGAAATGAGGATTAAAATTTTTGGAATTAAAGGATGAGAGTTTGTAACATGTTTATGCAAGAAATCATGATTTGAAACGTAAAAAATTTAAAAAAATTGTGAAGTAAAAACGAATTTACCTCCTCCCCACCATCTTGGCGTTAAACGCCCAAACGCTGCATGTTTTGGGCGTTTAACGCCCATGTTCAGCTTCTCCTGGGCGTTCAATGCCCAGCTGTTGCTTCTTTCTGGCGTTGAACGCCAGGAACACCTTTGTCACTGGCCATTTTTTTGAATACCCAGGACGCTGTAAATCTGGCGTTGAACGCCTAGAAGGTGCTTCTTTCTGGCGTTCAATGCCCAGAAGATGCTTCTTTCTGGCATTGAACGCCCAAAACAGCTCTTACTGGTGTTTTCACACCAGTGAACTTCTTTTTGCTGTTTTTATCCTTTGAATCATTCTATAACTCTGTGAACTCAAGCAATTGCTATTTTACCTTGAAGATAATTGACATATACCTGTAAAAATCAATTAATTAACAAATAAACTTTGTAAATGGCTGGGTTGCCTCCCAGCAAGCGCTTCTTTATTGTCTTTAGCTGGACTATTACTGAGCTTTAATCAAGTCTCAGTTTTGAGCATTCTTGCTCAAAATTGCCTTCAAGATAATGTTTGACTCTCTGTCCATTAACAATGAACTTTTTGTTGGAATCATTATCCTGAAGCTCTACGTATCCATATGGTGACACACTTGTAATCACATATGGTCCTCTTCATCGGGATTTTAATTTCCCAGGGAATAATCTGAGCCTAGAATTAAATAGCAAAACTTTCTGCCCTGGCTCAAAGATTCTGGATGACAGTTTCTTATCATGCCATCTTTTTGCTTTCTCCTTGTAAATTTTTGCATTTTCAAAAGCATTGAGTCTGAATTCCTCTAGCTCATTTAACTGGAGCAAACGTTTTTCTCCAATTAACTTGGCATCAAGGTTTAGGAACCTGGTTTCCTAGTAGGCCTTATGTTACAGTTCCACTGGCAAGTGACAGGCTTTTCCATACACAAGATGGTATGGAGAAGTTCTTATGGGAGTCTTGAATGCTGTTCTGTATTCCCACATAGCATCATCCAAGCTTCTTGCCCAATCCCTTCTACGGTTAATTACAGTCCATTCCAGAATTCTTTTAAGTTCTCTGTTAGAGACTTCAGCTTGCCCATTTGTCTGTGGATGATATGAAGTGGCTACCCTGTGGCTAACTCCATAACGAACCAAAGCAGAGTAAAGCTGTTTATTGCAGAAATGAGTTCCCCCCATCACTGATCAATACTCTAGGGGTACCAAATCTGTTGAAGATGTGTTTTTGGAGGAATTTTATCACTGTCTTAGTGTCATTAGTGGGTGTTGCAATAGCTTCCACCCATTTGGATACATAATCCATTGCCACCAGAATATAAGTGTTTGAGTATGATGGTGGGAAAGGCATGGCATCATGAAGTCAATACCCCATACATCAAACAACTCAATCTCCAAGATCCCTTGTTGAGGCATGGCATAACTGTGAGGCAGATTGCCAGATCTTTGGCAATTGTCACAGTTAATTACAAACACTCAGGAGTCTTTATAGAGAGTAGGCCAGTAGAAGCCGCATTGGAGGACTCTTGTAGCTGTTCGCTCACTTCCAAAATGTCCTCCATACTGTGATCCATGGCAGTGCCAGAGGATCTTCTGTGCTTCTTCTTTAGGTACATATCTACGGATTACTCCGTCTGCACATCTCTTGAAGAGATATGGTTCATCCCAAAGATAGTACTTTGCATCTGTGATTAATTTCTTTGATTACTACCTACTGTACTCTTTGGGTATGAACCTCACTACCTTGTAGTTTTCAATGTCTACAAACCATGACACTTCCTGGATGGCAAAGAGTTGCTCATCTGGAAAGTTTTCAGAGATCTCAGTAAGAGGAAGGGACGCCCCTTCTACTGGTTCTATTCGGGACAGGTGATCTGCTACTTGGTTCTCTGTCCCTTTTCTGTCTCTTATTTATATATCAAACTCTTGCAGAAGCAACACCCATCTGATGAGTTTGGGTTTTGAATCCTGCTTTGTGAGTAGATATTTAAGCGCAGCATGGCCAGTGTACACAATCACTTTTGATCCTACTAAATAGGATATGAACTTGTCAATGGCGTAAACCACTGCAAGTAGCTCTTTTTCTGTGGTTGTGTAGTTCTTCTGTGCGTCATTTAAGACACGGCTGGCATAGTAAATAATGTCCAGAAGCTTGTCATGCCTTTGTCCCAACACTGCACCAATGGCATGGTCACTGGCATCACACATTAGTTCAAATGATAATGTCCAATCTGGTGCAGAGATGACTGCTGCTGTGACCAGCTTAGCTTTTAGAGTTTCAAATGCCTACAGACACTCTTTATCAAAGATAAATGGCGTGTCAACAGCTAGCAGATTACTTAGAGGTTTGGCAATTTTTGAAAAATCCTTTATAAACCTCCTATAGAATCCTGCATGCCCCAGAAAGCTTCTGATTGCCTTAACATTGGCTGGTGGTGGTAATTTTTCAGTTACCTCTACCTTAGCTTAATCCACCTCTATTCCCCTGTTCGAAATTTGGTGCCTAAGGACAATTCCTTCAGTCACCATAAAGTGACATTTCTTCCAGTTTAAAACTAGGTTAGTCTCTTGGCACCTCTTTAGAACAAGTGCTAGATGGTCAAGACAGGAGCTGAATGAGTCTCCAAATACTGAAAAATCATCCATGAAGACATCCAGAAATATTTTCACCATATCTGAGAAAATTGAGAGCATGCACCTTTGAAAGGTTGCAGGTGCATTGCACAGACCAAATGGCATCCTTTTGTATGCAAATACTTCAGATGGATATGTGAATGCTATTTTTTCTTGATCCTGGGGATCTACTGCAATTTGATTATATCCTGAATATCCATCCAAGAAGCAGTAGTATTCATGACCTGCTAGTCTTTCTAGCATCTGATCCATGAATGGTAAAGGAAAATGATCTTTTCTGGTAGCTGTATTGAGCATTCTATAATCAATACACATACGCCATCCTGTAACTGTTTTTGTAGGAACCAGTTCATTTTTTTCATTATGAACCACTGTCATGCCACCTTTCTTAGGGACGACTTGGACAGGGCTTACCAAAGGGCTATCAGAAATAGGATAAATAATCCCAGCCTCTAGTAATTTAGTGACCTCCTTCTGCACCACCTCCTTCATGGATGGGTTCAGCCACCTCTGTGGTTGAACCATTGGCTTAGCGTCACCCTCCAATAGAATCTTGTGCATGCATCTGGCTGGGCTTATGCCCTTAAGATCAATGATGGACCACCCAAGAGCTGTCTTGTGTGTCCTGAGCACTTGAATTAGTGCTTCATCTTCTTGTGGTTCTAAGGTAGAGCTTACGATTACAGGAAAGGTATTACCTTCTCCCAGAAATGCATATTTCAAGGATGGTGGTAATAGTTTGAGCTCGGGTTTGGGAGGTTTCTCCTCTTCCTGAGAGATTTTCAGAGGTTCTATTATTTTCTCTGGTTCCTCCAGATCAGGCTGAGTATCTTTAAAGATATTCTCTAGCTCTGATTCGAAACTCTCAGTCATATTGACCTCTTTTACCAGAGAGTCAATGATATCAATGCTCATGCAGTCATTTGGGGTGTCTGGATGCTGCATAGCTTTGACAACATTCAACTTGAACTCATCCTCATTGACTCTCAGGGTTACTTCCCCTTTTTGAACGTCAATAAGAGTTCGGCCAGAGTCTAGGAAAGGTCTTCCTAGAATGAGAGTTGCACTCTTGTGCTCCTCCATTTCCAGTACCACAAAGTCAGTGGGAAAGGCAAATGGCCCAACCTTGACAATCACGTCTTCAATCATGCTTGATGGGTATTTAATGGAGCCATCAGCAAGTTGGAGACATATCCGGGTTGGTTTAACTTCATCAGTCAACCCAAGCTTTTTGATAGTAGATGCAGGTATTAGGTTGATACTTGCCCCAAGATCACATAGAGCTTGCTTGGTACAAGTACCCTCTAATATGCATGGTATCATAAAGCTTTCGGGATCTTTAAGCTTCTCAGGTAAGCTTTCAGAATGACTGCACTGCATTTTTCAATGAGGTATACTTTTTCAGTTTCCCTCCAATCCTTCTTATGACTTAAGATCCCTTTCATGAACTTAACATAAGAGGGTATTTGCTCAAGTGCCTCTGCAAACGGAATCTTTATTTCAAGAGTCCTGAGATAGTCTGCAAAGCGGGCAAAATGCTTATCCTATTCCGCTTGGTGGAGTTTCTGAGGATAAGGCATTTTGGCTTTGTATTCCTCAACCTTAGTTGCTGTAGGTGTATTGCCTACAGATGTAGGTTGAGAAGCCTTTTTAGAGGGGTTCCTATCAGCACTAGTGTGTGTCTGATCTCCCATCGCCGTTTGAATGCCAGGGGTAGAAGCTGGAGTGGCGTTAGATGCTAACTCCTTACCTGTTTCTGGCGTCTGAACGCCAGAACTGTGCTTCCTTTGGGCGTTCAACGCAAATTCCTTGCTTGTTTCTGGCGTTGAACGCCCAGACTGAGCATGGTTTGGGCATTCAACGCCAGCTTTCCACCCATCTTCTGGCGTTTGAGCGCCAGAATTATTCCTCTCTGGGCTCTTACTGTCCTCAGATGGATTTTGGGTAGTTTGCTCATTTCTTGGCTTCCTGCTACCTTGAAGTGAGGTATTTAATGTTTTCCCACTTCTTGATTGAATTGCTTGGCACTCTTCTGTTATTTGTTTTGATAACTGCTGTTCTGTTTGCTTCAACTGTACTTCCATATTCATATTAGCCATTCTTGTTTCTTGTAGTATCTCCTTGAATTTGGCTAGCTATTTTGTTAGAAAATCCAGTTGCTGATTGAATTCAGTAACTTGTTCTGTAGGACTGAGTTCAGCAATTACTGTTTTAGCCTCTTCATTGATGGAAGGTTCACTGCTTAGGTACAGATGCTGATTTCTGGCAACTGTATCAATAAGCTCTTGAGCTTCTTCTATTGTCTTTCTCATGTGTATAGATTCACCAGCTGAGTGGTCTAGATAAATCTGAGCTCTCTCTGTAAGCCCATAATAGAAGATGTCTAACTGCACCCACTCTGAAAACATTTCAGAGGGGTATTTTCTTAGCATCTCTCTGTATCTCTCCCAAGCATCATAAAGGGATTCATTATCTCCTTGTTTGAAGCCTTGGATGCTCAGCTTTAGCTGTGTCATCCGTTTTGGAGGAAAATAGTGATTCAGGAATTTTTCTAACAGCTGTTTCCATGTCTTTATACTGTCCTTAGGTTGGTTATTTAACCACCTCTTAGCTTGGTCCTTTACAGCAAATGGAAACAGTAATAATCTGTAGACATCTTGATCTACTTCCTTATCATGTACTGTGTCAGCATTTTGTAAAAATTGTGCCAAAAACTCTGTAGGTTCTTCTTGACCGGAATACTGGCAACTTTGCTGCACCATGATAATGAGCTGAGGATTCAACTCAAAACTACTAACTCCAATGGAGGGTATACAGATACTACTCACATATGAAGCAGTAGTGGGGTTAGCATATGACCCCAGAGTCCTTCTGGACTGTTCATTTCCACTTAGGTCCATGTTGGAGTAAGGGAGGTAATGTGGATTTAAATTTTTTTTTTGAATATCGAAAATTAAAAGGAAGATAAAATAAAATAAATGAAAAATTAAATAAAAATTCAAAAATTAGAAAACCAAATAAAATAAAATAAATAAATTGAAAACGAAAATAATTAATTAGTTGAAAAGATTTGACAAATTTTGGATATAATTTTCGAAAATTGAAGAGAGAGGAAAAGTGGTTAGGAAGTTTTGAAAAAGATATGATTTTAAAAAATTTGACCAAGTCAACCAAAAGGATTTGAAAATAATGAATAATTAAATGAAAAGATATTTTTTTTGAATTTTGAATTTTATGATGAAAGAGAAAACACATAAAAGACACAAGACTTAAAAATTTTAGATCTAATGCTCCTTGTTTTCAAAAATTTTGGAGGGAAAACACCAAGGAACACCAAACTTAAAAATTTTAAGATCAAAACACAAGAAAGACTCAAGAACACCTTAAAGATTCACAAGAACACCAAGAACAATAGAAAGAACACCAAACTTAAAATTTTTAGAAAACTTCAATAAAATTTTCGAAAATTATAAAAAGATTAACAATAAAACACTAAACTTAAAGTTTGGCACAAGATTCAATCAAAGAAAAATTATTTTTGAAAAAGATTTTAAAAAGAAGATACCCAATTACCAAGAACATAGACCAACGCTCTAGCCAATTGGGCAGTAAAGGTAAAATTAAACAAGAAAAATAAACAAGAACAACTTAAAGATCAAAGAACACAAATTCAAAAATTTAAAAGGAAAATATAAAATATGCAATTGACACCAAACTTAGAACAAGATACTAACTCACAAAAAATTAAAAATTAATAAGGAAAAGTAATATTTTTGAAAATTTTTTGAAAAGAAACTAAAGGACTCAAATTTAATGACTCTATAGCATCAATATTCTATTCCTAATCTAAGCAACAAAATAAACCTTTAGTTGTTCAAACTCAAACAATCCCCGGCAACGGCGCCAAAAACTTGGTGCACGAAATTGCAATCACACTTTTGCAATCCGCACAACTAACCAGCAAGTGCACTGGGTCATCCAAGTAATACCTTACGTGAGTAAGGGTCGAATCCCACGGAGATTGTTGGCTTGAAGCAAGCTATAGTTATCTTGTTGATCTTAGTCAGGATACCAATAGGGTTCTTTCGTTTTAACTGTAAAAAGTCAAAGGGCATAAAATAAATACTTATTGTGCAATAATGGAGAATATGTTGGAGTTTTGGAGATGCTTTGTGGTGCACGAAATTGCACTAACACTTTTGCAATCCCGCACAACTAACCAGCAAGTGCACTGGGTCGTCCAAGTAATACCTTGCGTGAGCAAGGGTCGATCCCACGGAGATTGTCGGCTTGAAGCAAGCTATAGTTATCTTGTAAATCTTAGTCAGGATATCAGAAATTATCAGGATTGATTGTAAAAAGCAAAGAACATGAAAAAGGTACTTGTTTTGCAGTAGTGGAGAATAGGCTGAGGCTTTGGAGATGCTCCATCTTCCGAATCTCTGCTTTCCTACTGTCTTCTTCATCAAACACGCAAGGCTCCTTCCATGGCAAGCTGTATGTAGGATTTCACCATTGTCAGTGGCTACCTCCCATCCTCTCAGTGAAAATACGTCCCTGATGCTCTGTCACAGCATAGGCTAATCATCTGTCGGTTCTCAATCAGGCCGGAATAGAATCCAGTGATTCTTTTGCGTCTGTCACTAACGCCCCGCCTTTAGGAGTTTGAAGCACGTCACAGTCATCCAGTCATTGAATCCTACTCAGAATACCACAGACAAGGTTTAGACCTTCCGGATTCTCTTGAATGCCGCCATCAGTTCTAGCTTATACCACGAAGATTCCGATTAAAGAACCCAAGAGATATCTACTTAATCTAAGATAGAACGGAGGTGGTTGTCAGTCACACGTTCATAGTTGAGAATATGATGAGTGTCACGGATCATCACATTCATCCGGGTTAAGAGCAAGTGATATCTTAGAATGGAAGCAAGCATGATTGAATAAGAAACAGTAGTAATTGCATTAATTCATCAAGACACAGCAGAGCTCCTCACCCCCAACCATGGGGTTTAGAGGCTCATGCTGTGGAAGGTACACAATGAAACGTCTAAAGTGTTATGAGGTCATAAGGTACTGATACAATGTCAAAAGATCCTATTAATAGTAAACTAGTCCTAAGGTTTTACAGAAATGAGTAAATGACAGAAAAATCCATTTCCGGGCCCACTTGGTGTGTGCTTGGGCTGAGCAATGAAGAATTTTCGTGTAGAGACTCTTCTTGGAGTTAAACGCCAGCTTTTATGCCAGTTTGGGCGTTTAACTCCCATTTAGGTGCCAGTTCCGGCGTTTAACGCTGGAATTTCTGTAGGTGATTTTGAGCGCCAGTTTGGGCCATCAAATCTTGGGCAAAGTATGGACTATCATATATTGCTGGAAAGCCCAGGATGTCTACTTTCCAATGCCGTTGAGAGCGCGCCAATTGGGCTTCTGTAGCTCCAAAAAATCCACTTCGAGTGCAGGGAGGTCAGAATCCAACAGCATCTGCAGTCCTTTTTAGTCTCTGGATCAGATTTTTGCTCAGAACCTCCAATTTCAGTCAGAAAATACCTGAAACCACAGAAAAACACACAAACTCATAGTAAAGTCCAGAAAAGTGAATTTTGACTAAAAACTAATAAAAATATAATAAAAACTAACTAAAAGATACCAAAAATATACTAAAAACAATGCCAAAAAGCGTACAAATTATCCGCTCATCACTTTGTCTTCTGAATTCCTGTAACATAATGCTTCCTTACTTTCAAAAGTGCAAAGTTCCTTCCATGGCAAGCTGTATGTAGGGTGTCACCGTTGTCAATGGCTACTTCCCATCCTCTCAGTGAAAATGGTCTAAATGCTCTGTCACAGTACGACTAATCATCTGTTGGTTCTCGATCATGTCGGAATAAGATCCATTGATCCTTTTACGTCTGTCACTACGCCCAACACTCGCGAGTTTGAAGCTCGTCACAGCCATTCAATCCTTGAATCTTACTCGGAATACCACAAACAAGGTTTAGACTTTCCGAATTCTCATGAATGCCGCCATCAATTCTAGCTTATACCATGAAGATTCTGATTAAGGAATCTAAGAGATATTCGTTCAATCTAATGTAGAACGGAGGTGGTTGTCAGACACACGTTCATGGATTGAGGAAGGTGATGAGTGTCACGGATCATCACCTTCTTCATATTGAGGCGCGAATGAACATCTTAGATAGGAACAAGCATGTTTGAATGGGAAACAGAAATAATTGCATTAATTCATCGAGACACTGCAAAGCTCCTCAAAGAGTATATAATTCAGATCTAAAAATGTCATGAGATACAAAATAAGTCTCTAAAAGTTGTTTAAATACCAAACTAGTGACCTAGGTTTATAGAAAATGAGTAAACTAAGATGGATACTGCAGAAATCCACTTCTGGGACCCACTTGGTGTGTACTGGGGCTGAGACTTAAGCTTCTCACGTGCCTAGGCTGTTTCTGGAGTTGAACGCCAGGTTGTAACCTGTTTCTGGCGTTGAACTCCAACTTGTAACCTGTTTCTGGCGCTGAACGCCAGACTACAGCATGGAACTGGCGTTGAACGCCAGTTAACGTCGTCTATCGTCACACAAAGTATGGAGTATTATATATTGCTGGAAAGCCCTGGATGTCTACTTTCTAACTCAATTGAGAGCGCGCCAATTGAACTTTTGTAGCTTGAAAAAAATCCATTTTGAGTGCAGGAAGGTCAGAATCTAACAGCATCAGCAGTCCTTTTTCGCCCTAAATAAGATTTTTGCTCAGCTCCCTCAATTTCAGCCATAAAATACCTGAAATTACAGAAAAGCACACAAACTCATAGTAAAGTCCAGAAATATGAATTTTGCCTAAAAACTAATAAAATTATACTAAAAACTAACTAAAATATACTAAAATCTATATGAAATTACCCCCAAAAAGTGTATAAAATGTCCGCTCATCATAAAGCTGCTGGTGAATCGAGGCTCTTGCAACTGCAAGAATTGGAAGAATTTAGATCTTAGGCCTATGAAAATGCTAAAATTTACAAAGAAAAGTCCAAGGAAAAATATGACCTCTTGTTGGCACCAAGAAGCTTTGAAGAAGGACAGAGAGTACTCCTCTACAATTCCAAGCTAAGGCTATTTCGTGGGAAGCTAAAGTCAAGGTGGTCAGGACCTTTTCTGGTCATAAAGGTCTCACCCTGTGGACATATAGAAATAATGGAAGAAAGATCAAAGCGGACCTTCATTGTGAATGGGCAAAGGCTCAAACATTACCTGGGCAATATGGGAGAAGGTTGCAAGATGAAGTTTCAGCTCAACTGATGAAGAGAACGTCAAGCAAGTTACATTAAAAGAGCGCTTATTGGGAGGCAACCCAACCAGAGGTAGTTTTCTTTTCTTAGTTAATTCAATAAAAGAGTTAAGTAGATTATCTGTATTGCAAGGAGCTAAGTTTGGTGTTGCACACCAAAATAATTCAAAGGGTGAGTGTATAATGCTAAGTTTAGTGTTCCACCATTGATTTCATTTAAAATCACATTAGAACCCTTCAATGACAAGTCACTGACTCTAAACAATCAGAGAAATTACATAACATGTGTTTAGTTTCTAGTTCATAAGTTGTTTTTCTAGTTCATAGTTGTTTCCTAATAAAAACACATGAGGTTTTCTGCATATATTCAATCTACTACATTAGGCAAGGAACTAAGTTTGGTGTTCACACACCAACTTAAGTTCAGAAATTCACAATCATATATGCATGCTAACTATTTTTCAAGTGCTTGGGGAACAAGCAACTTCTAATAGTTTTGCAGGAAGACAATCAAACCTTTGGAAGAACTATGCACCATCATCTAAGGACAAAGAGAATGCCAAGACTAGAAAGGATGAGAAACAACAAAGAAGATACTAAGAGGTTGTATTCTCACTTAACTGCTCTCACTTTAAATTGTTTAAATTGGAAGTCTGAATGTACTCCTGCTGAGTAGTATACCTGTGTTTGAGTTTTGTTATCAGATTTCTGTAGATTTCAAATAAGTATTATAGTCTAAGTGTTTGGTCTAACTGCAACTTGCTTGAATGTATGCTTGTCCTACTTGATTTTATTAAATAAAAGAAATATTTGAACAGATGTGAAATAATTCCATTTGGCAAGGAATAAAATAAAGATTGAGTGGGGGTATGTATGTCTAATTGTGTAGCTATCTCACTAATAACTAATAAAAGGGTAGAGTGTCCCTATTTAGTGTGAACTTTGCTGCTGTCTATGAATCTTAGCAAATAGAAATCCTTGGAAGAATGATAACAAATAAAAAGAAAGAAAAAAAAAAGCTAAAAGTGGCAACAAAAATGAAAGAAATAAGGAATAAAAGGCTAGGCACTTATAGTTTGATCTTAAGGCATGTGTCCGTGGTGTTTTTGTGCAAGGAAATGCTTGAATGAGTAAGTTCATAGGAGTGCTTCATCACTTGGCAATTTGGGTTAACTAACCCGGGATTGTCAACTAAAAATTCACAATCAAGAGAAACCTTGTCACAAAACATTTAGTAAGCTAAAGAGGTGCTGGACACCAAGGCCAAAAGAGTGAATAACAAACCA
This sequence comes from Arachis stenosperma, assembly GCF_014773155.1. NCBI lineage: Eukaryota > Viridiplantae > Streptophyta > Magnoliopsida > Fabales > Fabaceae > Arachis > Arachis stenosperma. The sequence continues at coordinate 45,374,444 of NC_080378.1, read as the reverse complement.
TGTGCCTGTAGTGGATATGTGTTGAGGAGAGACTTGGTAATTAAGTCCTTAGGGGTGTTTCAACACCTAGCACCTTGAACCAACTGGTTTGGGAGTGTTGACTGAAAGCCTACTGGTCGGGCGAAATTGTGAACTATACTTTTTCACAACTCTCATAATCCCTGGTACTGGCTCCAAGAACTTGGTGCGCCTAATACCATGGCATTACACAACTTCGCACAACTAACCAGCAAGTGCACTGGGTCGTCCAAGTAATAAACCTTACGTGAGTAAGGGTCGATCCCACGGAGATTGTTAGTATTGAAGCAAGCTATGGTCATCTTGTAAATCTTAGTCAGGCAAACTCAGATATATGTGGTGATGAACGAAAATAACATAGAAGATAAAGATAGTGATACTTATGTAATTCATTGGTAGGAACTTCAGATAAGCGCATGAAGATGCCTTCCCTTCCGTCTCTCTGCTTTCCTACTGTCTTCATCCAACCCTTCTTACTCCTTTCCATGGCAAGCTCGTATAGGGTCTCACTGTTGTCAGCAGCTACCTCCCATCCTCGCAGTGAAAGCTAATGCTCAATACTCTGTCACAGTACGGCCAATCACCGGTTCGGTTCCCTCCCCTACCGGAATAGAATAACTCTTTTGCGTCTGTCACTAACGCCCAGTAGGTTACAGGTTTGAAGCACGTCACAGTCATTCAATCATTGAATCCTACTCAGAATACCACAGACAAGGTTAGACCTTCCGGATTCTCTTGAATGCTGCCATCAGTTCTTGCCTATACCACGAAGACTCTGATCTCACGGAATGGCTGGCTCGTTTGTCAGGCGAGCACTCGGTTGTCAGGCGATCAACCATGCATCGTGCAATCAGGAATCCAAGAGATATTCACTAAGCCTCAGATGCTTGTAGAACAAGAATGGTTGTCAGTCACCTTGTTCATGGGTGAGAATGGTGATGGGCGTCAATCATCACCTTCATCATGTTGAAGAACAAGTGATATCTTGGATAAAGAACAAGCGGAATTTGAATGAAAGAACAATAGTAATTGCATTAATACTCGAGGTACAGCAGAGCTCCACACCTTAATCTATGGTGTGTAGAAACTCCACCGTTGAAAATACATAAGCATAAGGTCTAGGCATGGCCGAATGGCCAGCCTCCCAATGATCTAAGAACTAAAATGTCCAAAGATGATCTAGAGATCTAAAAGTGATCAAAAGATTTCTATACAATAGTAAAAGGTCCTACTTATAAGAAACTAGTAGCCTAAGGTGTACAGAAATGAGTAAATGACATAAAAATCCACTTCCGGGCCCACTTGGTGTGTGCTTGGGCTGAGCAATGAAGGAATTTCGTGTAGAGACCTTTTCTGGAGTTAAACGCCAGCTCTCATGCCTGTTTGGGCGTTTAACTCCAAATTTTATGCCAGTTCCGGCGTTTAACGCTGGAATTTCTATAGGTGACTTTGAGCGCCGATTTGGGCCATCAAATCTTGGGCAAAGTATGGACTATTATATATTGCTGGAAAGCCCAGGATGTCTACTTTCCAACGCCGTTGAGAGCGCGCCAATTGGGCTTCTGTAGCTCCAGAAAATCCGCTTCGAATGCAGGGAGGTCAGAATCCAACAGCATCTGCAGTCCTTTTTGGTCTCAGAATCAGATTTTTGCTCAGGTCCCTCAATTTTAGCCAGAAAATACCTGAAATCACAGAAAAACACACAAACTCATAGTAAAGTCCAGAAAAGTGAATTTTAATTAAAAACTAATAAAAATATACTAAAAACTAACTATATCATATCAAAACATACTAAAAACAATGCCAAAAAGTATACAAATTATCCGCTCATCACAACACCAAACTTAAATTGTTGCTTGTCCCCAAGCAACTGAAGATCAATAAGATAAATGAAGAAAATATGCAATGAACTCCAAAAACATCTATGAAGATCAGTATTAATTAGATGAGCGGGGCTTTTACCTTTTTGCCTCTGAATAGTTTTGGCATCTCACTTTATCCCTTATAATTCAGAATGATTGGCTTCTTTAGGAACTCAGAATCCAGATAGTGTTAATGATTCTCTTAGTAAAGTATGATGATTCTTGAACATAGCTATTTATTGAGTCTTGGCTGTGGCCCAAAGCACTCTGTCTTCCAGTATTACCACCGGATACATACATGCCACAGACACATAATTGGGTGAACCTTTTCAGATTGTGACTCAGCTTTGCTAAAGTCCCCAATTAGAGGTGTCCAGGGTTCTTAAGCACACTCTTATTTGCCTTGGATCACAACTTTATTTCTTTCTTTTTTTCTTTTCTTTTTTTCGTTTTTTTTTTCGGTTTTTTTTTTTTTTGAAATGCTTTTTCTTGCTTCAAGAATCATTTTATTGATTTTTCAGATCCTCAGTAACATGTCTCCTTTTTCATCATTCTTTCAAGAGCCAACATTCATGAACCACAAATTCAAAAGACATATGCACTGTTTAAGCATACATTCAGAGAACAAAAATATTGCCACCACATCAAAATAATTAAACTATTATAAAATTCAAAATTCATGCAATTCTTTCTTTTATCAATTAGGCACGTTTTTAATGAAGAAAGGTGATGGATTCATAGGACATTCATAACTTTAAGGCATAGACACTAAGACACTAATGATCATAAGACACAAACATGGATAAACATAAGCATAAAAATCGAAAAACAGAAGAACAATAACAAGGAAATCAAAGAACGGGTCCACCTTAGTGATGGCGGCTCTTTCTTGCTCTTGAAGATCCTATGGAGTGCTTGAGCTCCTCAATGTCTCTTCCTTGTCTTTGTTGCTCCTCCCTCATGATTCTTTGATCTTCTCTAATTTCATGAAGGATGATGGAGTGTTCTTGATGCACCTTTGAGAGGAATCTATCCATCTCCCATGACTCGGAGGTGGAAGCTTTTGCCTTCCCTTTCCTCTTTTTAGAGGTTTCTCCGGCCTTGGATGCCATAAATGGTTATGGAAAAACAAAAAGCAATGCTTTTACCACACCAAACTTAAAATGTTTGCTCGTCCTCGAGCAAAAGAAGAAAGAAGAGAGTAGAAGAAGAAGAAATGATGAAGAGGGAGATGGAAGTGTGTTCGGCCAAGAAGGGTAAGAAAGGGTGTTTAGGTTGTGTGAAAATGAAGAGTTGAAGAAGGGTATTTATAGGAGAGAGGGGGTAAAGGTTCGGCCATGAGGGGTGGGTTTGGGAGGGAAAGTGGTTTGAATTTGAAGGGTGAGGTTGGTGGGGTTTTATGAAGGATGGATGTGAGTGGTGAGGAGAAAGATGGGATTTGATAGGTGAGGGGTTTTTGGGGAAGAGGTGTTGAGGTGATTGGTGAATGGGGGAAGAAGAGAGAGAGTGATGGTAGGGTCCTGTGGGGTCCACAGATCCTGTAGTGTCAAGGAAAAGTCATCCCTGCACCAAATGTTGCTCAAAATCACGTTTTGAGCCATTTCTGGCGTTAAATGCCGGGCTGTTGCCCATTCCTGGCGTTTAACACCAGGTTCTTGCCCTTTACTGGCGTTTAACGCCAGTCTGGTGCCCCTTTCTGGCGTTAAACGCCCAGAATGGTGCCAGACTGGGCGTTAAACGCCCAACAGCTAGCATTACTGGCGTTTGAACGCCAGTTTCTTCTCCTCCAGGGTGTGCTATTTTTCTTCCTGTTTTTCATTCTGTTTTTGCTTTTTTCATTGTTTTTGTGACTTCTTATGATCATCAACCTACAAAAAAGATAAAATAACAAAAGAAAATAGTTAACCATAAAACATTGGGTTGCCTCCCAACAAGCGCTTCTTTAATGTCATTAGCTTGACAGAGGACTCTCATGGAGCCTCAGGAATGCTCAGAACCGTGTGGGAACCTCCCAACACCAAACTTAGAGTTTGAATGTGGGGGTTCAACACCAAACTTAGAGTTTGGTTGTAGCCTCCCAACACCAAACTTATAGTTTGACTGTGGGGGCTCTGTTTGGCTCTGTTTTGAGAGAAGCTCTTCATGCTTCCTCTCCATGATGATAGAGGGATGTCCTTGGGCCTTAAACACCAAGGACTCTTCATTCATTTGAATGATCAACTCTCCTCTATCAACATCAATCACAGCCTTTGCTGTGGCTAGGAAGGGTCTGCCAAGGATGATGAATTCATCCATGCACTTCCCAGTCTCTAGGACTATGAAGTCAGTAGGGATGTAATGGTCTTCAATCTTTACCAAAACATTCTCTACAAGTCCATGAGCTTGTTTTCTTGAATTGTCTGCCATCTCCAATGAGATTCTTGCAGCTTGCACCTCAAAGATCCCTAATTTCTCCATTACAGAGAGGGGCATGAGGTTCACACTTGACCCTAAGTCACACAAGGCCTTCTTGAAGGTCATGGTGCCTATGGTACAAGGTATAGAAAACTTCCCAGGATCCTGCCTCTTTTGAGGCAGTTTCTGCCTAGACAAGTCATCCAGTTCTTTGGTGAGCAAAGGTGGTTCATCCTCCCAAGTCTCATTTCCAAATAACTTGTCATTCAGTTTCATGATTGCTCCAAGGTATTTAGCAACTTGCTTTTCAGTGACATACTCATCCTCTTCAGAGGAAGAATACTCATCAGAGCTCATGAATGGCAGCAGTAAGTCCAATGGAATCTCTATGGTCTCAATTTGAGCTTCAGATTCCCATTGTTCCTCATTGGGGAACTCATTGGAGGTTAGTGCACGCCCACTGAGGTCTTCCTCAGTGGCGTCCACCTCCTCTCTTTCCTCCCAGAATTCGGCCATGTTAATGGCTTTGCACTCTCCTTTTGGATTTTCTTCTGTATTACTTGGGAGAGTACTAGGAGGGGGTTCAGTAACTTTCTTGCTCAGCTGACCCACTTGTCCTTCCAAATTTCTGATGGAAGACCTTGTTTCATTCATGAAACTTTGAGTGGTCTTTATTAGATCAGAGACCATTGTTGCTAAGTCAGAAGTATTCTGCTGAGAACTCTCTGTCTGTTGCTGAGAAGATGATGGAAAAGGCTTGCCATTGCTAAACCTGTTTCTTCCACCATTATTGTTGTTGAAACCTTGTTGGGGTCTCTCTTGATTCTTCCATGAGAAATTGGGGTGATTTCTCCATGAAGAATTGTAGGTGTTTCCATAGGGTTCTCCTAGGTAATTCACCTCTTCCATGGAAGGGTTCTCAGGATCATAGGCTTCTTCCTCAGATGAAGCATCCTTAGTACTGTTTGGTGCATTTTGCATTCCAGACAGACTTTGAGAAATCAAATTGACTTGTTGAGTCAATATCTTATTCTGAGCCAATATGGCATTCAGAGTGTCAATCTCAAGAACTCCTTTCTTCTGATTAGTCCCATTGTTCACAGGATTCCTTTCAGAAGTGTACATGAATTGGTTATTTGCAACCATTTCAATCAATTCTTGAGCTTCTGCAGGCGTCTTCTTCAGATGAAGAGATCCTCCAGCAGAGCTATCCAAGGACATCCTAGATAGTTCAGAGAGACCATCATAGAAAATACCTATGATGCTCCATTCAGAAAGCATGTCTGAAGGACATCTTCTGATTAATTGTTTGTATCTTTCCCAAGCTTCATAAAGGGATTCTCCATCCTTCTGTCTGAAGGTTTGGACTTCCACTCTAAGCTTACTCCATCTTTGTGGTGGAAAGAACTTTGCCAAGAAGGCATTGACTAGCTTTTCCCAAGAGTCCAGGCTTTCTTTAGGTTGAGAATCCAACCATATTCTAGCTCTGTCTCTTACAGCAAAAGGGAATAGCATCAGTCTATAGACTTCAGGGTTAACCCCATTAGTCTTGACTGTGTCACAGATTTGCAAGAATTCAGCTAAGAACTGATGAGGATCTTCCATTGGAAGTCCATGGAACTTGCAATTCTGTTGCATTAGAGAAACTAATTGAGGCTTAAGCTCAAAGTTGTTTGCTCCAATGGCAGGGATAGAGATGCTTCTCCCATAGAAATCAGGAGTAGGTGCAGTAAAGTCACCCAGCACCTTCCTTGCATTGTTGGCATTGTTGTTGTTTTCGGCTGCCATGGGTTCTTCTTCCTTGAAGAATTCGGTCAGGTCCTCTAAAGAGAGTTGTGCCTTGGCTTCTCTTAGCTTTCTCTTCAAGGTCCTCTCAGGTTCAGGGTCAGCTTCAACAAGAATGCCTTTGTCTCTGCTCCCGCTCATAAGAAAGAGAAGAGAACAAAAGTGTGGAATCCTCTATGTCACAGTATAGAGATTCCTTGAAGTGTCAGAGGAAAAGAGAAATAGTAAGAAGAAGGAGAAGGAGAATTCGAACTTTAATTAGGTAAGGCTCGAATTGTGCATTTAGAAGGAGTGGTACTCCATAAATAGAAGGATGTGGGAAGGAGGGAAGAGAATTTTCGAAAATTCAATCAAAAGATTTTGAAAACATTTTGAAAATTTGATTGATAGTTTTCGAAAATTGAAAGTGGAAGAGAAATCAAGTGATTTTTGAAAAAGATTTTGAAATTAGAAATTGAAAAGATTTGATTGAAAACTAATTTGAAAAAGTTGTGATTAAAAGGATTTGATTGAAGAGTTATGGTTTTAAAAAGATGTGATTGAGAAGATATGATTTGAAAACAATTTTTAAAAGATATGATTTGAAAACAATTTAAAAAGATATGATTTTAAAAATAAATTGATGACTTGCCTAACAAGAAAAGATATGATTCAAGCATAAAACCTTCCTTAATAGAAAAGGCAAAAAATGTTCAATCAAATCATTAATTGTTAGTAAGTATCTTTGAAAAAGGAAAGAAATTGATTTTGAAAACATTTGATTGAAAAGATATGATTTGAAAAAGATTTAGTTTTGAAAAACTTTGAAAACTTGAAAAAAAATTGATTTGAAAACAAAATCTTCCCCCTAGCACCATCCTGGCGTTAAACGCCCAGAATGGTATACATTCTGGCGTTTAACGCCCAAAATGCTACCTCTTTGGGCGTTAAACGCCCAACCAGGTGCCCTGGCTGGCGTTTAAACGCCAGTCTGCCTTCTTCACTGGGCATTTTTGAATGCTCAGCTTTTTCTGTATAATTCCTCTGCACGCAGTGTGTTCTGAATCTTCAATCCCTTATATCATTGACTTGAAAAGACACAAATTAAAAATATTTTTGGATTTTTAATAATTAAAATGCAACAGGAATCAAATAACAATGCATGCAAGACACCAAACTTAGCAGTTTGTATACTACTGACACTAATGAACTGAAAATGCATATGAGACACACAAAATATTCAAGTCAATAGAATTCAAAGATCAGAGCAAGTGAATTATCAAGAACATCTTGAAGATCACTAAGACATATGAATGCATGCAATTGACACCAAACTTAGGATGAGACACTAGACTCAAACAAGAAATATTTTTGAATTTTATGATTTTTTAATTTTTTAATTTTTTTGTGTTTTTCGAAAATTAAGTGGAAAAAGAAGGTATCAAAATTCTTAATGAGAATTCCAGGAATCAGTGCAATGCTAGTCTAAGACTCCGGTCCAGGAATTAGACATGGCTTCACAGCCAGCCAAGCTTCCAAAGAAAGCTTCGGTCCAAAACACTAGACATGACCAAAGGTCAGCCAAGCCTTAGCAAATCACTGCTCCAAAAGCAAGATTGGTACGAAATCAACAAGCTCTTGTGGTGATAAGTTGAAACCTCGGTCCAATCAGATTAGACATGGCTTCTCAGCCAGCCAGATTTCAACAAATCATCATGAAACTCTAGAATTCATCTTCAAGAATTTCGAAAAAAAATACCTAATCTAAGCAACAAGATGAACCGTCAGTTGTCCAGCCTGAACAATCCCGGGCAATAACACCAAAAATTTGATGTTGTTGCCGGATCTTGGCACTGATGTTACCAAAAGCTTGCTCAAAACATGAACAATCCCCGGCAACGGCGCCAAAAACTTGGTCGGGCGAAATTGTGAACTATACTTTTTCACAACTCTCATAATCCCTGGTACTGGCTCCAAGAACTTGGTGCGCCTAATACCATGGCATTACACAACTTCGCACAACTAACCAGCAAGTGCACTGGGTCGTCCAAGTAATAAACCTTACGTGAGTAAGGGTCGATCCACGGAGATTGTTAGTATTGAAGCAAGCTATGGTCATCTTGTAAATCTTAGTCAGGCAAACTCAGATATATGTGGTGATGAACGAAAATAACATAGAAGATAAAGATAGTGATACTTATGTAATTCATTGGTAGGAACTTCAGATAAGCGCATGAAGATGCCTTCCCTTCCGTCTCTCTGCTTTCCTACTGTCTTCATCCAACCCTTCTTACTCCTTTCCATGGCAAGCTCGTATAGGGTCTCACTGTTGTCAGCAGCTACCTCCCATCCTCGCAGTGAAAGCTAATGCTCAATACTCTGTCACAGTACGGCCAATCACCGGTTCGGTTCCCTCCCCTACCGGAATAGAATAACTCTTTTGCGTCTGTCACTAACGCCCAGTAGGTTACAGGTTTGAAGCACGTCACAGTCATTCAATCATTGAATCCTACTCAGAATACCACAGACAAGGTTAGACCTTCCGGATTCTCTTGAATGCTGCCATCAGTTCTTGCCTATACCACGAAGACTCTGATCTCACGGAATGGCTGGCTCGTTTGTCAGGCGAGCACTCGGTTGTCAGGCGATCAACCATGCATCGTGCAATCAGGAATACAAGAGATATTCACTAAGCCTCAGATGCTTGTAGAACAAGAATGGTTGTCAGTCACCTTGTTCATGGGTGAGAATGGTGATGGGCGTCAATCATCACCTTCATCATGTTGAAGAACAAGTGATATCTTGGATAAAGAACAAGCGGAATTTGAATGAAAGAACAATAGTAATTGCATTAATACTCGAGGTACAGCAGAGCTCCACACCTTAATCTATGGTGTGTAGAAACTCCACCGTTGAAAATACATAAGCATAAGGTCTAGGCCTGGCCGAATGGCCAGCCTCCCAATGATCTAAGAACTAAAATGTCCAAAGATGATCTAGAGATCTAAAAGTGATCAAAAGATTTCTATACAATAGTAAAAGGTCCTACTTATAAGAAACTAGTAGCCTAAGGTGTACAGAAATGAGTAAATGACATAAAAATCCACTTCCGGGCCCACTTGGTGTGTGCTTGGGCTGAGCAATGAAGGAATTTCGTGTAGAGACTTTTTCTGGAGTTAAACGCCAGCTCTCATGCCAGTTTGGGCGTTTAACTCCAAATTTTATGCCAGTTCCGGCGTTTAACGCTGGAATTTCTGTAGGTGACTTTGAGCGCCGATTTGGGCCATCAAATCTTGGGCAAAGTATGGACTATTATATATTGCTGGAAAGCCCAGGATGTCTACTTTCCAACGCCGTTGAGAGCGCGCCAATTGGGCTTCTGTAGCTCCAGAAAATCCGCTTCGAATGCAGGGAGGTCAGAATCCAACAGCATCTGCAGTCCTTTTTGGTCTCAGAATCAGATTTTTGCTCAGGTCCCTCAATTTCAACCAGAAAATACCTAAAATCACAGAAAAACACACAAACTCATAGTAAAGTCCAGAAAAGTGAATTTTAATTAAAAACTAATAAAAATATACTAAAAACTAACTATATCATATCAAAAACATACTAAAAACAATGCCAAAAAGTATACAAATTATCCGCTCATCACCTACCTTAAAAAGTTGTCTAAAAAACATGACACTGAGCGATAATGGATAATAAGTTCAAAGAAAAGAAAAACAAAGAAAAGCAATAACCAAGGATGAATAATAAGAGGTCATAACAGTATGTTGGTTGATGCTTAAAGGGACACTTTTCACCTAAGAATCAATAAAAAGTGAGCTGCAACACTTTCTGCATAAAACCCCATGAATTAATTCCAATTACTTGCTGTTATGGACATTACCTTCTGTTTCATTCATTCTTCTCATAATTCAATGCTTGCTTGGGGACAAGCAAGAATTAAGTTTGGTGTTGTGATGCCAAGGCAACTTAGGCTAGTTTCACTAGCCTTTTTCTTTTGTTTATAGTAGGTTTTATGCACTTTCTTGAGCTATAAGTAAGCAATTGGGTTAAAAATTCATGTATGCCTAGATTCATGCAAACATAGTTAATTTGATGCTTTTTCACGAGAATTTTGCCATAATAACTTGTGTGCTAAGAAAGATGTATATTCTCATGATGTTTGTAAGAACCGCAATTAATCAAACCGGTTAATTAAGTGGTTAAATGGCCCAAATTTGATTCCAAAAAGTTTTAGTGAGAATATGAGGTTTTAAACATCATTTTTGGACTAAGTGGGTCATTCCGAGTAAGAAAATGTGTTTTGCTGTGAAAAATCGTGAAAAATCGCAAATCGGTAGTTGAACCGGTTAATTCGGTTCAAGTCTACCCAGTGCTATGCAGGAAAAAGTTGAAACAGCTAAAAACCTCAGGAAAACATTAGAAATAGAAAACCAAGCGTTAATTTTAAAGGTTTCGCTCGAAGTTGGGCCAAACGGGCTAAAAGTGCTAACGAGTTGAATCGGGCCCAAGTTGGGCCCAAGTTGGGCCTAAGTCCAACATATATAAGGGTTCATTAATGAACCCAAACACTCATAACACTCACATAAACACACTCACACAGCTGGGAAGAGAAGAAGAAGAGAAACCCTAGAGCACTATTCATCATCTCCTTCCCAAGCTCATATCTTGAGCTATGGTTCTCCAATTTGCGTGCCGTCAGCGGCTACGTGTTCCTTGCGAAGAGCTCTACAAAACCCATAGAAGAAACCGGCAAGGAAAGTTCAAAATTTTCCCAGTTCTTCCCTTGAAAATTTTGGGTTTATTAGGGCTTTAGGTTAAATGAGTTTTTGTGAATTTTAGTGTTTAGGTTCATTCTAATCCTTGCTTAGCTTTGGGTTTTGACATCGAAATCTATTGTGAAAGGTAAGAGGCTTTGATCTCTTGTGAACGTTTTGATTTATGAAGCGCCCTAAGTTGATTTTTGGTGATTCATATATATATAGCTTGATTATTGTAAGTTTTGAGCTTGTTGGTGCTTGTTGGAGCTACATTGGTGGTTGGATTTTGGTTAAAAGCTCATTTGGTTCATAAAGGGAATTGGCCAAGATATGGTTTCGGTTTCTTCTATGTAGTATATAATATTCATGGACACTTAGGCTAGTGACCCATATGATAGGATTGGATTTGAATGGTTGATGAGTTGTTGGATGTTATTGTATGATGATGTTTGATGAAATGATGATTTTTGAGTTGATATTGATGATTAAGAGTGATATGATGAGGATGAATGACTTGTGAAGTTGAGTACTGGATTATGTTGATAAATGTGATATTGGTGTTGATCGATTGGTAATGTAGTTAGAAAATTGTTAATGAAGTTTGATATATGAGATATATTGATATTGATGTGTGGATGAGGAATAGTGAAGGAAAAATGTGGTAATTTTGGGGAAGTATGACATTGAGGGTTGATTTTGATGAAAAGTGGAGTTTGGAATAGCTTGGTTTGGTTTTGGTTATGTTTTATAAAGGAATTGTGGAAATTGTGAATTTTGGAAAAAAGTTAAATTTTGGTGAACTTTGTCCGATCATAACTTTTGCCTCGTTTTTCAAAATTGGTTGAAATTTGCTTAGAATTAAAGATAATTGAAAACCCTTTAAATTGATTTAAAGTTTGCAAAATTTGGAATTTTGTGGAGGAAGTTATGATCATTCAAAGTTGGTGTTGAAAATTTGAAAACTCTGCAAAGGTACAGGATTCTAAGTTTTCTAGTATGTGCGCACGCACACTCTGCGAAAATTGTGACCTGTGCGTACGCACAGACCTGTTCGTCCACACATGCGGAGGCAGGCACTCTGCTTGCACCACTGGCACAGCTTGTGCATGCGCACACCAATAGGAAATGGCAACATGTGCATACGCACAGACCTGTGCGTACACACACGTTGGGAAGACTAGTCTGTTGGGGGCGCTGGCACAGGTTGTGCGAGTGAACAGACCATTTTGAGTTTTGACACCCGTGCGTATGCACACCCTTGTGCGTACGTACACTTTTAAAAAACTTCCTGGGCGTGCGCACGCACACCCCTGTGCGGACGCATACACCCTGTTTCTCAAATTTTGCCTTGTTTTCAACTATTTCACCTTCCCAACGAGGTTGTAAGCTTCCATAACACTTTTTTATGAATTTTGGGCATATTTTAGGATACTCAAACATGGGAAAAGATTTAAGGGTTTTAGACATTATTATTTGGAAAAAGTTAGTAAACGGAGTATTAGGTTTCTGTTGTATTGGGGAAGGGTTGATGGTGTGTGATGAATGGTTGATGAACAAGATGCGAAAATTGAGGAACTGAAATGTGACTGAACAGTGGTTGAACAGAGTCAAGGACTCTAAATAAAGTGATGGATCCATCTTGTACTAAAAATGTTTTTGAAAACCACTGCACTACTTTTTCATTGAGATTATGAGATGCTATGCGCCCGGCAGGGGGCGAGGTTGGATCCCACCTGTCGAGGTAGCGGTGACAAACCCCAATTTGACGGTTTGTTTTTTATTGAAATTAGAATATTTTGATAACCTTTTATCACATTTAGCTTAGGAATTAGCATGGTTTTGTTATCTCTCCCTTATTTGTGCTTAAGTGTAAAAAACATGCTTTTTAAGTCTTATTTTGATGAATTCTATTTCATCTTTGATTCCATAAGATGCCTTTATGTGTTTGCTAGTAATCTCAGGATGAAATAGGCTAGGCATGGATCAAAGGAAGAAAGGAAGGAAGCATACAAGTGGAAAGAAGCATAAAAAGTCAAAGAAGCAAAGTCAGCCGTGCACGCGCACGCGCTCAAGGCGCTCGCGCGCACATTGCGAAACAGGCCAAGGACGCGCACGCGCACCGTACGCGCACGCGCCGATGATGGCACATGACCCCACTAAGGCAACACGTGCCTGGCGATTTTGGGAGGTTTCAACAACCAACTTTGGCGCCAAAATGCATATAAGAGCCAAGGATTGAAGGGGATTGAGACAACATTCACACCCATAGACTAATTGGGAGATCATTAGTTAGATAGTTTTTGAGTTTTTAGTTTTTTTTAGAGTTTTTAGAGAGAGAAGCTCTCTCTTCTCTCTAGAATTAGGATTAGGTTTAGTTCTTAGATCTAGGTTTTAATCTTTGCTTTCTTCTACTTCTACCTTTCAATTCCTTGTAGTTACATTGATTCTTCTTCCATTCTTTTGTTATAATCTCTCTTATGTTGTTCTTGTATTTTGTTATAGATCTAGTATTGTTTCTTTTTACTCTCTTCCAATTCAATAAAGGTAATTCATAATAAAAGTGTTTCTTTTGATTGTTGTTGTTAATTTCTTTCAATAATTGTTGTTAGATTTCATTCTTGTTGTTGATTTACTATGTTTTCCCTTTATGCCTACCAAGTGTTTGATAAAATGCTTGTTTGGATTTTAGTGTAGGTTTTGTTTCTCTTGGCCTAGGTAGAGTAATTAGTGACTCTTGAGTTATCTAATTCCTTTGTTGATCGATAATTAGAAGTTGCTAATTGATTTGAATGCCTCTAAAGCTAGTCATTCCTTTGGGAGTTGATTAGGACTTGAGAAATCAAATTGATTCATCCACTTGACTTTCCTCCATGGTTAGAGGTTAACTAAGTGGTAGCAATGAACAATTCTCATCACAATTGAGAAGGATAACTAGGATAGAACTTCTAATTTTCATGCCATGCCAAGAGCCTTTTATAGTTGTTAGTTTACTTTCTTGCCATTTATCTTTCATGCTTCATATCAAAACCCCAAAATAACTCACAACCAATAACAAGACACTTCATTGTAATTCCTAGGGAGAACGACCCGAGGTCCAATACTTCGGTTTATAAATTTTAGGGGTTTGTTACTTGTGACAAACAATCTTTTGTATGAAAGGATTATTGTTGGTTTAGAAACTATACTTGCAACGAGAATTCATTTGTGAAATTCTAAACCGTCAAAAAATCCATTCGTCAAAATGGCGCCGTTGCCGGGGAGTTGCAATGGTGTTATGTTATTGGTTAGTGTACATATGTGAATAGTGTAAATAGTTTGTCTTTTGCTTATTTTCTAGATTTTGTTAGTTTTATTTTTGCTTTTCCATAATGAATTCTCACTTTGGCTTTGAGTTTGGTTCTAATTGTGTTGTAGGTGATGAGAGCTTCAATGAGGAAGTGTATCAAGGATGGGACAATCAAAGGTAGAAGGAGCCATATGCTTATGATCAACCCTCATGGCAACAACCTCCCCCAATACACTGTGAAGAAGAGCCATTCTATGATGCACACCAATCCAATGGCTATGGTGGATCACCTTGTGACTTTCAAGAACCACCACCATATGCCTATGAACCATATCCTCAACATGAACCTCAACCATTCTCACAAGCCTTTCCATACCAAGCATCTTCCTATGATCCATATCCATCATATGAACAAACCCCCATACCATACTTTTATGACCATTATGAGCAAGAACCCTTAAAACCACCACAACCCTATCAAGATTACTACCAAGAACTACCTCAATACACACAACCTCCGCAACCTTACCAAGAAGAACCACCTTCCTATTATGAACCCTCTCTCCAAAATGATGAACCTTCCTACCCACCACAAACCCCAATTTGACGGTTTATCTTGTATTGAATTTAGGGGATTTTATCACCTTTTACCCACATTTATTCAATGAAATAGCATGGTTTTGTATATTCTCCTTTAATTGTGCTTAAGAGTGAAAACATGCTTTTTAGGTCTTAAAATAGATAAATATAATTTACCTTGATTCCATTAGATGCCTTGATATGTTTGTTAAGTGATTTCAGATTTAGGAGGCAAAGATTGGATTAAAGGAATGAAGAAAAAGCATGTAAAGTTGGAGAACTCATGAAGAAATGAAAGAACCGGAAAGCTGTCAAGCCGACCTCTTTGCACTTAAACGACCATAACTTGAGCTACAGAGGTCCAAATGATGCGGTTCCAGTTGGGTTGGAAAGCTAACATCCAGGGCTTCGAAATGATATAAATTTTGCCATATGTTGCTTCGCGTTCAGGGGCGCGCACGCGCACTTTGCACGCGCACGC
Organism: Arachis stenosperma; assembly: GCF_014773155.1. NCBI lineage: Eukaryota > Viridiplantae > Streptophyta > Magnoliopsida > Fabales > Fabaceae > Arachis > Arachis stenosperma. The sequence goes on along the minus strand of NC_080378.1, from coordinate 45,359,294 downwards.
CGATTCTGTCCGTGGCTCACTTTAATGAAATCGTCCCCAGCGGTTTTAGGAGCCTTATGGGCCCAATCCAACTCATTTCTGATGCTATTTAAGTGAAGTATTGAAGGGGAATCAACATACTTTAGATACTTTAGATACTTTTGATCATTAGCTTAGTTTTAGGAGTTAGAGTTAGTTTTAGAGAGAGAAGCTCTCACTTCTCTCTAGGATTAGGAATTAGGGTTAGATTAGGATCTCATAATTCTAGGTTTAATTCAAGTCTCCTTCTACTTCTACCTTCAAGTGGTGATTGCTACACTTTGGTTCTTCTTTCTATCCCTATCCTCTTGTTGTAATTTCTCTTATTTTGTTTCTAGGTTTTGTAATTGAGATATTCTTGTTCTTTTGTTTTCTTTTAATAATGCAATTTGAGATAATTCATGTGATTGTGATGTTGTTGATTGTTGTTTTGTTAATTCTTTGTAATTGTTGGTTGTTGATTCCTTTTATTCTTACAAATAAAAATTCTTTCTTTCATTACCCTCCAAGTGTTTGATGAAATGCTTGAGAGGATGTTAGAGTAGGATTTTATGTTCTTGGCTTGAGAAGGTAACTTTGGATTTCTTGAGTCACTAGTGTCCAATTGATTGCTAGTTGATAGCCATTAACTCTAGCCTTCATTAATCCAATTAGTGGAAAGCTAGGACTTATGGACTAGGATTGATATAACTCACTTGACTTTCCTTTGTTAATTGATTTAAGGATGACTAAGTGGGATTAATCCTTGCAACTACCATACTTGTGGCTAGTGATAATGATGAAGACCGTTGACAACCAAATCTTGCCAAGACCATTTTGTTAATAAAGTTTTCTTACCATTTACTATTCATGTTTCTCCTCTAAAACCCCAAATATAACTCACAACCAATAACAAAACACTTTATTGTAAATCCTAGGGAGAACGACCCGAGGTTTAAATACTTCGGTTTATAGATTTTAGGGGTTTGTACTTGTGACAAACAAATTTTTGTATGAGAGGATTATTGTTGGTTTAGAGACTATACTTTGACGAGATTTCATTTGTAAAATTCTAAACCGTCAAAAATCCAATCGTCAAGCGGCGGCGGCGTAAGGGCGATGATTCGTCCCGCTTGCGCTTAGATGTGAGGTCCGTGGCAATAGATCCCACTCAGATCCCTTCGGATCATCAGAGCGTACAGGCGCAAAACCGTGGATAGTGATCCGAGCACTATATCTCGGGGCTTCCCACACCATGTTTTCGAAGGGCAACATCTCTGTGGAGATGTGTCAGGATGGTAGTTTGGTGCGCGAAATTGTGAACAATACTTTTTCACAACTCTCATAATCCCCGGTAATGGCTCCACAAACGTGGTAGCTCAATACCATGGCATTACACAACTTCGCACAACTAACCAGCAAGTGCACTGGGTCGTCCAAGTAATACCTTACGTGAGTAAGGGTCGATCCCACGGAGATTGTTAGTATTGAAGCAAGCTATGGTCATCTTGTAAATCTTAGTCAGGCAAACTCAAATGTATATGATGATGAATGAAAATAACATAAAGATAAAGATAGTGATACTTATGCAATTCATTGGTAGGAACTTCAGATAAGCGCATGAAGATGCCTTCCCTTCCGTCTCTCTGCTTTCTTACTGCCTTCATCCAATCCTTCTTACTCCTTTCCATGGCAAGCTCATGTAGGGTTTCACTGTTGTCAGCAGCTACCTCCCATCCTCTCAGTGAAAATACGTCCCTGATGCTCTGTCACAGCATAGGCTAATCATCTGTCGGTTCTCGGTCAGGCCGGAATAATATCCATCGATACTTTTGCGTCTGTCACTAACGCCCTAGCCTGCTAGGAGTTTGAAGCACGTCACAGTCATTCAATCATTGAATCCTACTCAGAATACCACAGACAAGGTTAGACCTTCCGGATTCTCTTGAATGCCGCCATCAGTTCTTGCCTATACCACGAAGACTCTGATCTCACGGAATGGTTGGCTCGTTTGTCAGGCGAGCACTCGGTTGTCAGGCGATCAACCATGCATCGTGCAATCAGGAATCCAAGAGATATTCACTAAGTCTCAGATGCTTGTAGAACAAGAATGGTTGTCAGTCACCTTGTTCATGAGTGAGAATGGTGATGGGCGTCAATCATCACCTTCATCATGTTGAAGAACAAGTGATATCTTGGACAAAGAACAAGCGGAATTGAATGGAAGAACAATAGTAATTGCATTAATACTCGAGGTACAGCAGAGCTCCACACCTTAATCTATGGTGTGTAGAAACTCCACCGTTGAAAATACATAAGAACAAGGTCTAGGCATGGCCGTGAGGCCAGCCTCCCAAAGTGATCAAAAGATCTAAAGAAAAAGGTTCCAAAGATCAGATGATGATTCTTAATACAATAGTAAAAGGTCCTACTTATAGAAAACTAGTAGCCTAAGGTGTACAGAAATGAGTAAATGACATAAAAATCCACTTCCGGGCCCACTTGGTGTGTGCCTGGGCTGAGCAATGAAGCATTTTTCGTGTAGAGACTCTTCTTGGAGTTAAACGCCAGCTTTGGTGCCAGTTTGGGCGTTTAACTCCCATTTGGGTGCCAGTTCCAGCGTTTAACGCTGGGATTTCTTGAGGTGACGTTGAACGCCGGTTTGGGCCATCAAATCTTGGGCAAAGTATGGACTATTATATATTGCTGGAAAGCCCAGGATGTCTACTTTCCAACGCCGTTGAGAGCGCGCAAATTGGGCTTCTGTAGCTCCAGAAAATCCACTTCGAATGCAGGGAGGTCAGAATCCAACAGCATCTGCAGTCCTTTTTGGTCTCTGAATCAGATTTTTGCTCAGGTCCCTCAATTTCAGCCAGAAAATACCTGAAATCACAGAAAAACACACAAACTCATAGTGAAGTCCAGAAAAGTGAATTTTAACTAAAAACTAATAAAAATATACTAAAAACTAACTAGATCATACCAAAAACATACTAAAAACAATGCCAAAAAGTGTATAAATTATCCGCTCATCATAGTTGAACCGACAATGTGATATTATAGCCAGTAGGGCAGGCATTCATCATATGCATTTTCTACTTGTTTGTATGCTTTGCTGACTTGATATTGTTTTCCCTATCTGTATAACATGTCTAATTGCTAATTGTATTAATTGCTATATATGCTTCTACTTGTGTTTTACTTGTATTGTATATACTTGTGCTTTCTCTGGGGTTGAGGAGTTTCGGAAGGCGGTGGCGGTGGGATCGCATGGCGGATCAATTGGTGAAGGCTGTGGGACAGCGGTGTTTTATTAGAGTAGAAATCCCCTAAGATAGATTACCCTTTGGTGGTGCTATGGCTTAAGTTTTGTTGAGGTTTTATATATTATGCGTATTTGTTTTAGAAATGCTTTAAGATTAAATCTTGTGATGGATATGGAGTCTAGGATTGCCTTTGGCGTCCCGGGTCTTATATCCTACATCACTACGCACTGTTACCATACTGAGAACCTCCGGTTCTCATACCATATTCCGGTTGTGTTTTTCAGATGCAGGTCACAACCCACCCCAGTGAGTTGTTATATTGGTGACAGGAGCGGAGGATCTGGATACCTTTGAAGTCCTTTTGTTTATTTAGTATTTATATGTATCTCACTTTTGTATTTTGTTTTGGCCTAGAGGCTTGTACTGAGAGAACCAAACTTGTATAAGCTGTTGTTATTGTCTGGTTTCACATATGACCTGTATATATATGGCTAGCCGGCTTAAACCCCGCATGCCGTGGATAGATTCTTATGATATTATACTTCTATATTTTGTTATATCACGTCTGTTTCATGTGCTTTAAGTTAGTAGCTTCGCTAGTACATTTTGCGCTTTTCAAAAATCCTATTTTTGAGCTATATTCTTCACCGGATTCTAGATATTATCAATTCCTTCTATATAATAAATGTATAAGCTTAAAATTGTCGTAACCTTTTTATTAACCTTTGCTTTATGACACGAGGTAAGGCTTGGGCTAATTAGGGTGTTACAATGTTAGCAAGGCTTTGATACATGTTTTGCTTGATGATAGGTGAAGAAAAACGTGGAAGGAAGTTGAAGAATGGCCATGGAATGAAGAAGGAGAAGCAACGTTGGTGACCAAAGTTGGGCCACCAATGTTGCCTCCAACGTTGAGAGGGAGGCAGAGTCTGTATAATTGGCTGGTACCCACGTTAGAGGGATGTTGGCAAGCCAATGTTACCCCCAACATTTTGCTAAAATGTGCTTTCTAGAAATTGGAAAAAATTGTGGTGATGCGCACACGTGCTGTATGCGCACGCGTGGATTGGAAATTCTGACAATCCATGTGCACCCGTTGGATATGCGTACGCGTAGATGGAGTAATGTTGGACCAACAACGCTGCCACAAACATTGGTGGCCAACGTCCGCGATCTGAGTTCCAAAATTCTACATTTGAAAAAACGCAACGATGCGTACGCATATATAGCGCGTACGCGCAAGTTTATCTTTTGATCATCCACGCGCACGCATAGGTCACGTGCACGTATGGATAGGCTAACGTTGGAGGGAACATTGCCAGTCCAACGTGGAGGCTAACGTTTTCGAAAAGCTTTCAAAAACTGGATTTAGGAATTTTTTCATCCACGCACACGCGTAGCCTACGCCCACGCGTGGATGCGTATTCTGAACCCAAATGTGCAAACGCGCAAGGCACATGTACGCGTGGGTAGAAGAACGTTGGCTCTCCAACGTTGAGTTAATCGCCAATGACAGCGACCAGCAACCAATTTTCAAAGAAACGTTTGGCCCAACATTTACCCTCAAACGTGGACCCAAACGTGGACACCAGAACTCTTCAATCGAGCACTCCTCTCCTCTCAACAGCATTGGAAGCCAATTAAATCAACCACAACAAAGTCCAAAAGCCCAATTCAAAGATTGAAGATGAATGGAAGAAGGAGCATAAATAGCTTAGAGTTTAAGTTAGTTAGGGGGGCTGATACATTGTATTGAGACTCTGCTACAAATTTTACTTTCTCTGCATTTTATCTTTTGCACTGTACTTTTCATTTTCATTTTCCATTCTGAGAGCTATGAACAACTAAACCCCTTTCATTGGGTTAGGGAGTTCTGTGTAATTCAATGGATCAATATTAGTTTTCATTCTTCTTCTTCTTTCTTTTCTCTTGATTTTGCTAGAAAGCTTTCGGTCTTCATCCAATTGGATAGTTATCTTAGGAAAGAAGCTATTCATAATTGGATCTCCTCTAAACCTTGGAAGAGGAATGAGGAGATCATGCTAGAATTGCTTTCTCACATTGGATTAGATTGGGTTTTAGATGGATATTGTGACATGTAATCCTACCAACACTTTGATCTATGAATATGTGTGGAATAATCAGTGACCATACTTCATCTCTTCCCATGAGCAGTTAAATCGAGGAATTGGGAATTGTTCATGCTTAGAGAGATTAGATTGCCAAGGAATTGGGATCTAATCACCTAAGATTTTCATGGAGATCAATGAATGCATTGATTGAGGAAGAGTTGAAAATGAATTTGATCTGGAGAATTATAACATCTCCTGACACCAATGAGCTTTCCCATTTCTGATCTACCCATTCTCTTTACATTTTGTTCTTTAATTTGAAGCTTAATCCCCATCCCCTTTTAATTTCTTTCAATTTAAGTTTCTACACTTTAATTACTTGAAATTTACTTTCTGTCATTTAATTCTGCTATTTATAGTTCGTTCATTTATATTTCTTGCACTTTAATTTTCCCACCAATTTACTTCCTGCAATCCAAATTTCAAATCCAATTCAGTTCAACTAGAACAATCTTCTAATTAACGTTGATCAACCAACCAATCCCTATGAGATTCGACCCCACTCAATAATGAGTTTTTACTTGACGACAATCTGGTGCACTTGCTGGTAGAAAATTGTTGAGAGACAGTTTTACCTAACTCTTTTATTGAAATAGCTAGGAAATGAAAACTACCTTTGGTTGGGTTGCCTCCCAACAAGCACTTCTTTATCGTCATTAGCTTGACGTCCTCCATTCTTGTTTAAATCAGTTCATGAATGCTCTCCTCCTTATTCCAAGGCCCTCCCAAGTAATGCTTAGCTCTGTGACCATTTGATGTGAATGTGTCATTTGAAGCTTCAGTCAGAAGTTCAAGGCTTCCATGGGGGAAAACCTTAGCCACCAAAAATCTTGAGCCTCAAATTGTATAATAACACTTGTTCCCTTGGCTTAAACTCTCTTCTTGAAATTTTTTTGTCATGCCATCTTTTAGTTCTCTCCTTGTATATTTTAGCATTCTCAAAAGCTTCCAATCTGAACTCCTCCAGCTCATTAAGTTGTAATAGTCTTTTCTCTCCTGCTGTTTGAGAGTCAAGATTGAGGAGCTTAGTGGCCAATAAAGCTTTGTGTTCGAGCTCAACATGAAGGTGACAGTATTTACCATAGATTAGCTAAAAGGGAGACTTTCTAATTGGGGTTTTGAATGCTATTCTATATGCCTATAGAGCATCATCCAATTTTCTTGCCCAGTCTTTCCTTGTGGCTCCAACTGTCTTTTCCAAGATTCTCTTTAACTCCCTATTTACAAGCTCTGCTTGGCCATTGGTGTATGGGTGATAAGGTGTAGCTACCTTATGAATCAGCCCATATTTGTGGAGCAGTTTTCCCATTTGTCTATTACATAAATGGCTACCACCATCACTAATAAGACCCTTAGGCACTCCATATCCGTTGAAGATGTGTCTCTTGAGAAATTGAAGAATAATTGGTGCATCACATGTAGTTGTTGCGATGGCCTCTACCTACTTGGAGATATATTTCACTGCTACCAGAATGTATTTGAAGGAATAGGATGAGGGAAAAGGCCCCATGAAATCTATACCTCAGAGATCAAATAGTTTCACTTCCAAAATGAAGTTCTGAGGCATTTCATTCCTCTTTGTTAGTCCCCTAGCCCTTTGGCATTCATTGCATTGGTGCACAAAGTCTCTGGCATCTTTGAATATGGTTGGCCAATAAAATCCATTTTGAAGCACTTTAGCTGCTATTCTCTCTGGCCCAAAGTGTCCACCATAAGCTGACCCATGACAGTGTCACAGTATGTCTCTCATCTCATTTTCAGGAACACACCTTCTGATCATTCCATCTGGACATCTCTTGAATAAGAATGGCTCGTCCCACAAGAATTTCTTGGCTTCATTGAGCAACTTATTTACTTGTTGCTTGGTGAACTCTTGGGGAATCCTTCTTCCCACTTTGTTGTTTGCAATGTCAGCAAACCAAGGTGCTTGTTGAACTTGAAGAAGATGTTCATCTGGAAACTTCTCATTCACTGGTTGTGGTGCATCTTGGTTGATCTCCTGTGGTAGTCTTGACAGATGGTCTGCAACTTGGTTCTCACTTCCTTTCCTATCTCTCACTTTAATGTCAAATTCTTGTAACAACAGCACCCACCTGATAAGTCTTGGCTTGGCATCCTATTTAGACATGAGATACTTGAGAGCAGCATGATTACTGTATACTATAACTTTTGAACCAATCGAATATTGTCTAAATTTGTCAAATGCATATACAATTGCCAAGAGTTCTTTTTCTGTGGTGGTGTAATTTTTTTTGCCTCATTTAACACTTTACTTGCATAGTATATAACATGATGCATCTTATCTTTCTTTTGTCCCAATATAGCACCAATTGCAACATCACTTGCATCACACATGACTTCAAAAGGAAGTCCCCATTTCAGGGGTGTGATGATTGGTGCTGTAGTGAGTGTCTTTTTCAAGGTTTCAAAAGCATGCTTGCAATTATCATCAAAGATAAAATGATTGTCAACCACTAGCAAGTTGCTTAGTGGTTTAGCTATTTTTGAAAAATCTTTGATGAATCTTTTGTAAAATCTAGCATGCCCAAGAAAACTTCTCACTACTTTTTCATTAGCTGGTATAAAAAACTTTTCTATGATCTCTATTTTGGCTTTGTCAACCTATATACCCTTGCTTGAAACCTTATGCCCAAGAACAATACCCTCTGGTACCTTGAAGTGACATTTTTCTCAATTTAAAACCAAATTTGTTTCTTGGCATCTTTTCAAGACAAGAGTTAGATGATGTAGACAAGTATCAAAAGAGTTACCAAAGACAGAGAATCATCCATAAAAACCTGATGAATCCATAATTGATGATGATTTTTGGCTAGAATTGAATGGATTTCATCACATAAACTTGCACTTATTCCCATGAATAGCATGATTTTGATCTTTCCTCCCAAATTGTGCTTGATTGTGAAAACATGCTCTTTTATGATTTATTTGATCCATTTTTATTCCATTTGCCTTCCATTCGATGCCTTGATGTTATTTGTGAGTGATTTCAAGTGTATAAGGTAGGAATGTGTTGGAGAAAATGGAAAGAGAGCATGCAAAGTGGAGGAAACATGAAGAATCAAAGGAGAAGAGTTCTGAGACGTGTGCATGTGCACAACCCCTTGTGTGTCTGCACAAGAACCCAATCAAGAGCGCGTGGACCAATCAGGTGCGTCCAGTCAAGCATCGCCTAGTGTGTGTGCGTACAGGAAGGAAAATTTGCAAAGTGTGCAAACGCACATGCCTGTGCGTCCGCACAGGTGTTCGCACATGACTTCATTAAAAAGACACATGACTCGTGATTTGAGGGTTTTAGAGGCCCATTTTTGAAGTCTATTAGCTCATATTGGATGGGGAATGAAGGGAATAGCATAGCATATCACTAGGGTAGTTTTAGGAGTAGTAGTAGGAAGTTTTAGTTTAGTTTTTCTCTAAGTTTTCTTCAACCTCTACTAGGGTTTTCATTAGGGTTTTACATTCAAGTGCCATTTTCCATTTTTGATCTTGGATTTTGCTAAGTCTCATTGTAAGTATTCTCTTGTTATTACTCTTTCTAGTTACTTTGTTCTTACATTTTCTTCTAATGCAAGTTATAGTTCATTTTTACTTCTCTCTTGCAATTTAAATTTCTTGTTGATGAATTTGATGTTTGATATTCATTTCATGCTTTCTTATGTCATTCTTGTTGATTGAGATCAATTGTTGCTTTTAATTTCAAGTCTTTTCTCATTTGTACCACGTTTAAGCTTTTTGCCCACTAAGTGTTTGACAAAATGTCAAACATGGTTTTAGGCTAAGTTTTTACCTCTTGGCTTGGGCAAAGTGAGCAATTGGGTTCATAGAGTTGGGATATCCAACATTTAGTGTCAATTCTTGGATTGTTAATTGCTCTTGTTCCCACTAACGCTAAGTTGTTGCTAAGGCAATTAGTAAGCAATTTAGGATTTATGGGTTAAGGAGACTTATGCTCATTTAACTTATCATTCGATGTGTGGGTTGATCAAGTGAGACTAATCCATTATAATTATTATAGTTGTGGTTCCAACAAGGAAAGGATCCCTAGCTCACTCCAAGCCAAGACCCCTTTTTATGCTTTCAATCTTTCAAATTTTGTTGTGTTAATCTCTTTCATACTTTACTTGTTTATATTACACACTCGGTTCTTTAATTGCTTCATTAGTTCAATCATTACAATTTTGTATGTTCTTTTATTGCTTTATATGTTCATCTCCTCATTGAAAACCCCTTCATCACTACAACCAAAATTTGCACACTCATTGCCATTGAGTGATTCCTAGGGAGAAAAACCCGGGAATTAAACACTCCCAGTTTATATTTGGTTTGAATTGTGATAACATTTGATTGATGGTCAATTTGTTGGGTTAGGACTATACTTACAACACCGATTCCATTTTGATAATCAATTTCCTAACCTATGCTTTTAGTCAGTCATCAAGACCTCTAAGAATTTTTCTACCATGTCAGAGAATATGGAGAGCATACACCTTCGAAAGGTTGCTGGGGCATTGCATAGCCCAAAGGACATCCTTCTATAAGCAAAAACTCCAAATGGACAGGTGAAGGATGTCTGAGTGATTCCTAGGGAGAACGACCCGGAAATTAAACACTCCCGGTTTATATTTGGTTTGAATTGTGATAACATTTGATTGATGGTCAATTTGTTGGGTTAGGACTATACTTACAACGCCGATTCCATTTGATAATCAATTTCCTAACCTATGCTTTTGGTCAGTCATCAAGACCTCTAAGAATTTTTCTACCATGTCAGAGAATATGGAGAGCATACACCTTCGAAAGGTTGCTGGGGCATTACATAGCCCAAAGGACATCCTTCTGTAAGCAAAAACTCCAAATGGACAGGTGAATGATGTCTGAGTGATTCCTAGGGAGAATGACCCGGGAATTAAACACTCCCGGTTTATATTTGGTTTGAATTGTGATAACATTTGATTGATGGTCAATTTGTTGGGTTAGGACTATACTTACAACGCCGATTCCATTTTGATAATCAATTTCCTATCCTATGCTTTTGGTCAGTCATCAAGACCTCTAAGAATTTTTCTACCATGTCAGAGAATATGGAGAGCATACACCTTCGAAAGGTTGCTGGGGCATTGCATAGCCCAAAGGACATCCTTCTGTAAGCAAAAACTCCAAATGGACAGGTGAAGGATGTCTTTTCTTGGTCTTTGGGATCCACCATTATCTGATTGTATCCAGAATATCCATCTAAGAAGCAATAGTAGGCATGGCCAGCCAATCTTTCTAATATTTGATCAATGAAAGGGAGAGGGAAGTGATCTTTTCTTGTAGCCTCATTCAGTCTTCTATAATCAATACACGTCCTCCTAATGAGGGAAAAACGATTCCACACAAACTCACCGGCAAGTGTACTGGGTCGCATCAAGTAGTAATTACTCACAAGAGTGAGGTCGATCCCACAAGGATTGATGGATTGAGCAATTTTAGTTAGGTGATGAATTTAGTTAAGCAAATAGTTAATGATTTGAATGAATTGTGATCAACAGAAGCTAAATTGCATGAAAATAAAAGGGAGAGGGGAAATTTACAGAATCTAAAGTGCAGAAAATGTAAATTGAACTAAAACTTAGATTACAAGAAATGTAAATGGCTGAAGCTTAAAATGAAAGAAATTTAAATTACTAAAGCTAAATTGCTGAGAAATGTAAATTGCTTGAAGAGTAAAAGGGATTTGGGTGCTAGGATTCAGAATTCAACAAGAAAATGGAAATTGAAGCAAATCAGAAAGCTATTAGATGAATGGACTCAATTCAGTAGCAAAACAGAAAGGAAAATTGCTTGAAGGAACAAACAGCAAGAAGACTTGATTCAATTTTGAAATTTTTAAAGATAAATTGAAGATCGAAGTAGAGAAATGAGATTAGAAAGAAGATCTAGATCTCAATCGCTCTCTTGTTCAAGCAGAAAGTAATTGCAGAAGAAATAAAAAAGAAAACAGCAAATGAAACTTAGATCCAATCCTTAGAACAATTGAGATGAAAGGTGAAAGATGATTCTCAGATTTAGAATCAATGAAGCTCTTCAATCTTAATTCAAATTCCAAGAACAGATAGCAGAAGTTGCAAAAGAAAAGAAAATCAAAACAGAAAGCTAGATCCAATTCCCAAAATCCCAAATTCAAAGACAAATTAAAATTCCAAGTGAAAACTAAAAAATGAACTAAAGGTAAAAAGTCAAAAGTGAGCCAAAGGTCCTCTACAAATCAAATAAACTCCTATTTATACACTTTCTATTTTTGGTTTTCAAAATTTAGAGTGGGCTATTCAAGTTGGTGAAGAAGTGGATCCAAGATGGCTTTTCATTGAAAATGGACCAAGGGCCACCTCTAGTGGAGCGCTCAGTTAAGAAAGAAAACGTAGCGCTCCCTTGCCTTGTTCCTGGGCTCATGCCAAGCCCTCCAGTGTAGCACTCAGTGAAGAGTTTTAACGTAGCGCTACATGCCTTGTGTGTTGGTTTCCACTTTTGAGCCCCTGGCTGTCCCCTTTTGCCAATTTCCTCATCATGTGTAGCGCTCAGTGAGTGAAGAGAAAGTAGCACCTTTTCTATGCGTGTGTGCCTGACGTGGCAAAAATTGGCAGATTAAGAAATTAATATGAGTGATACGTTGCAAGTACAGTTCTTAACTAACAAAAATCCACTCATCAATTTAGAACGGTTGTCACAAAATTAGAATTAAAAATACTGAGAATATGAATCCCAGGTCGTCTCCCAATAAGTTGCAGGAAGATGTGCTATCTTATTAATCAGAGGTTTTCCAAAATGGTTTTGAGTTGATAAACGGGAAATTAAATTAGAGAATTGATGTAATTTAAATAAAATCTTGACTGGGAGTAGATTAATCGGAAGTCCTATCCCTATTGGAGTTTTTCCAAGATCAATTGATAATTGAAGGTTGTTCTACTTAGTTATCCTTTACTAGGTAAAGAAAAGTCAAGTAAGTTGGAAGTCTACTTCTATTCACAAGTTCTAATCCTCTCCCTTGGGAAGGATTAGTGTCAGTGACTAGAGAGCCATCCAACAAATAACACAATTACAATTTTTACTCTTTAGCATTCCAACTCAAGGGTCTCTTTTCAATCAACCCCCAATCAAGCTAGAGAACTACTCGCTCATCATAAATGTAACTTTCACAAAATAAAAATAAGGAATAAGGAAAGACATGATAGAAAATAATCAAAAAGATCAATTGAAAATAAAAATGGTTCTTGTATTAATAAATTCTAAAAATAATCCAATTATAACTCTGAACAGATTAAGGATATGAAAGAGTAAGCAACAAGTAAAGAGAACAAACTAGAGTGATGAAGTCTTGCGGAGGTAATAGCTCTTCTTAATATCCCAATCCAAAAAGCAATAAAAATCAAATCCTAAGTACTATGAATGTATGAAGAGAAAACCTAGAGGAGGAGTAAAATCCGATCTAAAAACTAAAAATTATGCGGAATGAATGTGTGTCCTTTGTCTCTGCATGTAATTCTGCAGATAGAGCATGTCACGCGATCGCGTTGTCCACGCATTCGCGTCACTCAGCATTTTCTGTGCCACGCTTGCGCGTCGTCCACGCATTCATGTCACTTGTGCAGCTTCCAATCCACGAGGTCGCATCGGGCACGCGAGCGCGTCACTGTGATTTTCTCCATTTCGCGCGGTTGCGTGAGCCATGCGCCCGCGTCACTTCTCCTCAACTTCTTGAGTTCCTTCCATTTTTGCAAGCTTCCTCTCCAACCTCTAAGCCATTCCTGCCCTATGAACCCTTAAACACTTAACACACAGATCACAGCATCAAATGGTATAAAGGAGAATAAAAATATACAATTAAAAGACCTTTAGGAATCAAGTTTTCAATCATAAAACATTTTCAGGAAGGAATTGTAAATACATGCAAATCATATGAATAAGTGGGTGAAGACTTGATAAAACCACTCAATTAAACACAATATAAATCATAAAATAATGGTTTATCAACCTCCCCACACTTAAACATTAGCATGTCCTCATGCTAAGTTGAAGGAGATAAATATGGATGAATAGGGACATGTGAGACTCATGCAATGCAATGCAACCTATATATATATATGAAGGCAACTATATGATTTTGTCTATCAGATTAAGTAAAATAAATAAGTTCTCTAAGACAAAGCATGGAGCAGATTCCACTAATTCAAATTATACAGTAAAAGCAAGTAAATTTGTAAGAAGACAGCTCGCGAAAGCAGGGAACATGGAATCAAGCAGTGAACCCTCATTGATGGTGTGTGTGCACTCTGATCTCTATAGTGTATAGGGTAATCACTCTATCCTTCTCTAATCATGCTTTCTAATTTTTTTTGTTCTTTACCTAACCAATCAACAACATTGAATGTACCAATGCAAACATCATGAGGTCTTTTCAAGGTTGTAATGGGGCTAAGGTAAGGGTAAAGGTATATATGGCTAAGTGAGCTTATAAATTGAATCTTTAATTAACCCAAGCCTTCACCTAATCATATATGTATATTCTATACAACTTCAAATTTCATACCTAGCTACCCATAATTTCCTTTTCACATTCCATACTCATGGATCAACCTTTATTTTAAATTTTTTTTATATGTGCATTGATTGTTGAACTTATCATTGGTGTAATTTTGTCCCCTTATTTACTAAATAAATTATTATTATTTTTATAATATAGCTTATCAATGCACATAGATTTGTAATTTTTCTTTTATGGTTTCACATGAGTAGGTACCCAAATTTCCCTTATTTTATCATGACATATTCCTTTATTACCCTTTGTTCCCACAATTTTCCCATACTCAATTAACACACAATCTCTATCTTAAGCTAACCAAAGATTCAATTGGGATATTTAATTGTTTTTCTGCTTAAGGCTAGTAATGTGATAAAATGTAGAACAAATGGGATTAAAACAGCTCAAAATGGCTAACAAAGGTAATTAAAAGGGTAGGCTTATTTAGGGTAAGTGAGCTAAACAAGCAATGGCCTCAATCATATACATGCACATAACACATTAACATCGGACATATAGGATAAAACAAAATTCAGATTACAATCATAGAGAAGTAAACACACAAGAAAAAATTTTTATGGTTAAATAATGTAACCATATATTTAGGTTCAAAGTCTCACAGGTTGTATGTTTTTTTAGCTGAAAAACCATGTTCCAATTACAACTTCAAACAAATCTAACATAAAGGTTTTGATTTAAATTAGTGAATTTTTTTTTCAAAAATAGGGTCTTGAGAGAAGCTTATTATCTTTTCAATCAAGTAGAACATGCATACAATTAATCTTATTATTATGCAATCTATCCTATTCTAAAAAGAAGAAATTGGTGTTAGGAAAAAGAAATTACCTCTGGAAGTCAGGTACTGACTGACCTCCCCACACTTAAGGCTTTGCATCATCCTCGGTGCCATCTGTCAGGAACAAAGGTGGGCTGGTGGCAGTGTCTCCACAGTCGGGACCGTCATGACTCCCTGTGCTCGTAAAAGAGGTGGTGTCTGGAGTCGCTGGGTCCTTGACAGGTCTGTGGTTGCCTGTGAGTAGCTCCTTGAGGTATTTGAATCGGCGCTGGTTGCGGCGCTCTCGTAGCTTCGCCTTCTATTCTTGTTGGTCCAACCTCTCCAGTATTTGATGCAGCAGCTGACTAGTAGAAGGTGGAATGTCTGCAGCTTATTCTGCGGACTGGCTGGTAGTGGCTGTTGGTGGCCTGAGATATTTCCCGTTAGGGACGTACTGATCTTCCTGTGGAAGCATGGCCTTGGTGTCCCCAGCTCTGTAGGAGACTCCGGTTGCTGAGACAAGATGGGAGACTAAGGCGGGAAAAGGGAGGTTTCTCGCAATTTGTACGTGTCCCATGGCATTCCGGATGTGTCTTGATAGATTTAGAGGCTGGTCTGTGAGGATGCACCATAGTAGAACGGCCATGTCTGCAGTGAAGGAGGACTCATAAGTGCTCGGAAAGACGTAATGGGACATAATCTGTGCGCATACGCGAGCCTCCAAGGTGAGTGTGGAAGCCGATATTCCCTTAGGTCGGGAATGATGGTAACCAAAAATCCATCTGCTGCCAGGTTGTGCAATAACTCTGAGAATAGCGTCCCAGTCAAATTTGTACATCTAGTGCTTGAGTGCGGCTTCTTGAATTGCGTCCAGTCCTTCTGGAGTGGGGGGAAGACCTAAGACTTGTTGAATGGCCTCTTCTGTTATGGGGACTTGCTTCTGATGGACATAGACAGATTGCAGGATTGGTAGGTGGAAATTAGAGTAGAACTCGACTACCCATGAAAGATTAACCTGCCGTGGCTGTCTTAGTAGGAATCCCCAGTGTCTTTGTGCAATTTGTGGCTCAACAAATTCAGCAATACGGGGCAGTAGGATAAGAAGGTGTTCGTTGTTGTAATTCCTAGCTGCCAGAATGGGGAACATCTTCTCACAGTATCGATTGGGAAATTGCACAGTGTCCTTTGATGGGAAGGCTTTCTCTTTTTCATCGACCTTCATAATCCTCTTAATTCTCTTTGTTGAGGGCTTAACTGCAGTTGAAGAGGGCTCTGCCACTAATGCTCTTTTTGTTCCTCTCCTTGCTGTTGGTTTGGGAGTAGCTTTCTCCTTTCATTTTTTGGTGGCCATCCTAAAAAGAAGAAAAGAGAAAGTACGGTAAAACTTCAAGGGTTATAGCAAGGAAAAGAATGGAAAAGGTGGTAATCAATGCACATTAAAGAAGAATAATGTTCGCACATGGTCATGACTACATGTGAAAAGTCATCAATGGAAATATAGCAAGTGCATGTGAGGACAATTGAATGCAAGGTGTTTATTGGAATGCCGGCAAAGGCATGAGTAGCATAGATCAAGCATTCAATGTCCAAGTTAGATTACCAAGTCTGTCAAACTAAAAATCTGTTTGTAATAACAATTATATTAAAGTAATAAAATATAAAAAGGGTTTTGTGAAAAGCAAGTATTTAGAGTAGTAGATTAAAAGAGATCTAAAAAATAGTGCACGATGCCATACGGGCTTTTTCACAAACACTTAGCATGCATGGTAAATAAAGTATGGAAAGTAGTAAATTGAACATGCAAGCAACCTCATAAAAATAATATATAATTGTTAAAAAAGTCCTTAACAATCCACAAGCAACATATAAAAATAATGACCCAAATAAATTTCCAACACCACTAGAAAGAAAAAGAAAGAAAAAGAAAACATGGATAGTGAATGTAGAAATAGAAAGAAGAAGAAAACATGAAAATAAGAAGAAGAATGGATAAGTTAGGAGGGAAGAAGAAAAGAAAAACCTTGATAACGGTGGTGAGAAAGAGGGAGTAGAAGGGGGAAAGAGGGTAGAAGGAAGAAGGGGGGAAGTAATAAGAAAGGGGAAAAATTAGGATTTGGGGAAGAAAAAAAAAAGATAATCTGGTAGATTTGAATGAGTTGTGCGGCACATGCGACGCGGACGCGTGGGTCACACGTTCGCGCGGATAGCACTTGAAAGGGGCGACGCGGAAGCGTCGGTCACGCGGATGCGTGATGTAACGACCCAATTTTCAGTACGCCTAGGACACACCGGAAACTGAGCGCTACCAATTTGTCTTCCTAGTTATTATCTATTATTTATCATATGAGCCTGACTCGTTGTTAAAAGCGTAGTTAATTTGTGAGGTGTATTTTTTTTCTGAAAACGTTTGGATTAATAAACATAATCATTTATAATCAATTCACAACTGATAACAGATAAAACAGTTATAAACAACCACACATAAATACATCACAAGCAGCTAACAAGATTCAGTGATCCAGCCTTTATTAGAGTATAGACCTTTAGTTAGAACACCCCTAGATATAGCTAAATAATATATATATATATATATATATATATATATATATATATATATATATATATATATATATATATATATATATATATACAACATCCCAGGTCCTGACCTGTTCAAGAAGTCCCTAAGCTGGCACCCAGGCTAGCCTAGACTCGATACTCGCCTAGTCCCTCTAAACTACGAAAGCGAGGGAAAGTACGTTCTAAGTCTTCAAAAACTCAAGTCAAGTGAATGTGACCAAAGGTAGGATATCATCTGCTATTCCTCTGCACGATCAGACATTGCCATAGGACGTCCCTCTGGTACCTCATCAAGTAGCCACACAACGGGAGTATCGTACACAGGATTCAGGTTAAAGTGCGCATATGAACGGGGTGCAGACGTTGGCTGGTCTCACAGTATATACATATACTTAGATAAAGAGATTCACCCTAGACTCAGAAGACTACCTAGAGCGGAATTCTCTTTACGAACGGTCATCAGCGAACTATGGAAGGGTACTCATGCTTCCATCTGGAGGGGGAAGGGAGAGAGAAGGGGGTAAGAACTGGGGAGTTCTTAGTAGGGCCGGGGTTATTAGTTACGTTCATTAATTTTATGTTGTTTATCAGACTATTAGCAGAATACAAAGAAGCAGTAATTAGAAAGCACAGATAAGTAGAGAAGATAGAGAAAACAGATAGCAAAACACAACAGAAGAATACAAGAAAATAACACAAGCACAGAGAATGGAATACAAACAGGGAAAGCATACATTCATACCACAATCATAACAAAGGAAATGCGCAACCAAGTATGATGCATGTCTAGCCCTAGCGCAGGTAATGAGCTCATTTGTCGGTTACATACCCGCTCCCGACGTTACCCAGCAACCTCTGTCTGGATAAGGCTTTCCTGTTGGCAATATCCACTGCAAGCAACCTTTGTCTTGCAGGGCAAAACTTATTAGCCGATATACGCCCAACAGACTCACTGTAAGCAACCTCTGTCTTACAGGAGCAACAACATACTTACTGTAAGCAACCTCTGTCTTACAGGAGCAACAACACACTCACTGTAAGCAACCTCTGTCTTACAGGAGCACATTCATCTTGATACCTCTGTAAACAACCTCTGTCTTACAGCAAAGCATTATAGCAAGGTATCCCAGGAAAGCGTTCTCAGTGGTCGTACTACCATCTATCTGACTGCCTTCACACAGCAGATCATCACATAATCATTCTCATTATCATCATTCATTATCATTCTCATTATTCGTCATCACATTCACATTCTTATGCAATATCTCTTTCTTTCTCTGTTCAGTCATACTATACAAACTTTACATCTTTCACTTTTACAATATCTTGCCTCAAACCATTTCTCTTTATCATATTACTCTTTTCTCTTTGTATCTCTTTACTCTGTTCTAGTTACTCTATTCTCTGTATCTCTTTACTTTTCTCTGATTACTCTTTCTTCTGTATCCATATCACTCTTTTTCTCTTTATCTCTTTACTTTACTCTGATTTCTCTGCTTAACGTATGTATTTAAAGCTTATGTAAATTTCGGTATGAATAGTTATTCTGCCCCAAGTATAAGTTCATTAAGTCTATACTGAAACAGTTTAACTTTTCATATTATACCTAACCCTAGTCGCAACTCAAGGACTAACTATGTTGTTCTAGTTCTTTCACTAATCTCTGTCTGTTTTTCTGTCATTAAAACTTTACAGACTTTTTCTTCGAGTCTTATCTTTTCTTCAACTTTTTATCTTTCTTTTATCTTTGCCTCACTAATATGTTCTTACCACTCCCTAAGTGTTTTATGAAGGTAATTATGAGATTCTGCACTTAAAGTTGTCTTTCTAAAGCTTTTACAGAAAACTGCCTTTTTTGCATTATTTTATTGTTTTTATTAAAATATTATTTTTAATTAAATATTATTATTTAATATTTTATTATTATTTATTATTTTATCATTAAATTTTCGAAAATTACCTTGCCTTTATCTTTTCACTTTCAAAATTAACTTTTTACCCCGGTAACTTTTAATATTTCTACTTTTACCACCCTAACTTTCAGAAATTACCAAATAACCCCTCAAACACCAAAATATTTACTTCCTTGCCCTTTTATGAATCAAAAAGGTGTTCTTCATTGTTCTTCACCACACTCAAAGTGTTCTTCGTGTTCTTCGTTAATTCTTCAGATTCTTTCCCTGTTTTTACCCGTTTTTCAGTCTTTTCAGCAACCGATTTTTACTATAATTCATAATAAATTAGCAGCCACTAAAACCCCATCTTTTCTACATGATTTTAACACAAATTGAACCCCAATTTAGGGCCTAGGGTTTCGTTTTCCAGCAGCCCTCAAGAACAACATTCATAGCTTGAATATCACCAAATTTCATCAAAATTTCAACAAACTTTCACCAAGAATAACTCATATAAGCAATCAATTTCAAGCATAACCAAACCATATCATAATCACACATCTCAAACACAATCAATCAAGATTAATTTTACCAAACCCTACCTGGTTTTGCTGCTCCTAATTCAGTTAAACTTTCAGGTGGTCCTTTAGCACTTTTTCCTCCTAAATCACATCAAGAACAACTTTAAATCCAAAAACTCTCAACTGACCAAATCTCACTCAGCATGTTAGAAAGAGATATCACCTTAGAGTTTCTGGAAATTCATGTTTCTTGGCCCTCAAGTCAAGTTAAGCATGATTCCTAAGGAAAAATATCAAGAAAACACATGTTTACATGGTTTTCCTTGAAAACCGAATTGAAGAGGGAGGGAGACAGCCATCTCACCTTATTTCCAGCCTTGATAATTCACATGGTTATGTAGAGGAAGAAGAGAGGATCATTTTGGTGAAATCGGAGTTTTGATTTGAGTTTTAGTTCAGAAGAAATCAAGCTTTGAAGATTTATGAACCAAGAACTTTCTCTCCTTTTTCTCTTGGTGATTTTCGGCCACAATGAGCAAATGAGGCAGCCTTGGAGGTTTTGGGGGTGTAGGGAGAGTTGTGATTGGTTGGCTTGAAGGTGGATTAAAATAATATTAAAATATCTCTGGTGTACAACTACTAAAACTAGATGTATCGGAACACTTGCAAAAACATCTCTAAAAATTATTTTGTGAGCTACTAGCATAAATGACACTAGTAACATATTTATTATGAGAATAGAACATGTATAATGAGGCCTTAGCATTGCTAAATTCACCAGAGAGTGCTGGTGCTAAGCTGCACCAGTAAACTGTGAACCCGGTTAAACCGATTTCCTGTTTTTAACTAAAACAGACCAGGTAACCTTATAATATCATTCAAGAAGCTTCTAATACTAATATAATGATAATATTATCCTATTATCTCTCTTCTCTCATGAATCGAGTCCGGTTCGTCAAACCGAGACAATTTACGAAAGATCGAATCAAAACTCCTAACCGATACGGTTAAAAAACTAGGTTCTTCGTGACCGCGTTATCGAGCTTGCCTTGGAAAAGGTTCTAGCTTAAGGATGACATAATGACAATGAGGATTGAGATACTTGTTGATATAGAAGAGGTGTTCCCTTTACTGATCTTCTGGCGAAATTCGTGCCTTCAGAAAATATCTCGCATACTCGAAAATCAGGGTTGTTACATTCTACCCTCCTAAAAGAAAATTTTGCCCTCAAAATTTCAGCCACATGCAAGAATCCATCTTCAAGTAGTCTATTTCCTTCAAGCCATCCTGACGAAGATATCAGTTCGTTCCTTACAGCATCTAAATATCACATAGCCATGGCCATGGAGATCATAACAGCTATAAGAATAGTTGTGCCTGACACGAATTTGTCGTTCGGAACTCGGTTAAACCATGCCTATTCACAGTCATTGAGGTCTTATCCGCACCAAACAATCAGTATTAAGGTGATCAGTCTTAATATCTCAAGTTAAGTACGAACATTCCCAAAATGAGCACTCATAGACATTCATGCCAAATGTATCTTAAAGATACCCTAACGGCATGAGACACACAAGCAGAGTATGCAATGAAGCATAGTCAGTCCACTCCCCAGGCTCTACTGGGAACGAACAGCTCTGATACCAAATTGTAACGACCCAATTTTCAGTACGTCTAGGACACACCGGAAACTGAGCGCTACCAATTTGTCTTCCTAGTTATTATCTATTATTTATCATATGAGCCTGACTCGTTGTTAAAAGCGTAGTTAATTTGTGAGGTGTATTTTTTTTCTGAAAACGTTTGGATTAATAAACATAATCATTTATAATCAATTCACAACTGATAACAGATAAAACAGTTATAAACAACCACACATAAATACATCACAAGCAGCTAACAAGATTCAGTGATCCAGCCTTTATTAGAGTATAGACCTTTAGTTAGAACACCCCTAGATATAGCTAAATAATATCTATATACATATATATATATATATATATATATATATATATATATATATATATATATACAACATCCCAGGTCCTGACCTGTTCAAGAAGTCCCTAAGCTGGCACCCAGGCTAGCCTAGACTCGATACTCGCCTAGTCCCTCTAAACTACTAAAGCGAGGGAAAGTACGTTCTAAGTCTTCAAAAACTCAAGTCAAGTGAACGTGACCAAAGGTAGGATATCATCTGCTATTCCTCTGCACGATCAGACATTGCCATAGGACGTCCCTCTGGTACCTCATCAAGTAGCCACACAACGGGAGTATCGTACACAGGATTCAGGTTAAAGTGCGCATATGAACGGGGTGCAGACGTTGGCTGGTCTCACAGTATATACATATACTTAGATAAAGAGATTCACCCTAGACTCAGAAGACTACCTAGAGCGGAATTCTCTTTACGAACGGTCATCAGCGAACTACGGAAGGGTACTCATGCTTCCATCTGGAGGGGGAAGGGAGAGAGAAGGGGGTAAGAACTGGGGAGTTCTTAGTAGGGCCGGGGTTATTAGTTACGTTCATTAATTTTATGTTGTTTATCAGACTATTAGCAGAATACAAAGAAGCAGTAATTAGAAAGCACAGATAAGTAGAGAAGATAGAGAAAACAGATAGCAAAACACAACAGAAGAATACAAGAAAATAACACAAGCACAGAGAATGGAATACAAACAGGGAAAGCATACATTCATACCACAATCATAACAAAGGAAATGCGCAACCAAGTATGATGCATGTCTAGCCCTAGCGCAGGTAATGAGCTCATTTGTCGGTTACATACCCGCTCCCGACGTTACCCAGCAACCTCTGTCTGGATAAGGCTTTCCTGTTGGCAATATCCACTGCAAGCAACCTTTGTCTTGCAGGGCAAAACTTATTAGCCGATATACGCCCAACAGACTCACTGTAAGCAACCTCTGTCTTACAGGAGCAACAACATACTTACTGTAAGCAACCTCTGTCTTACAGGAGCAACAACACACTCACTGTAAGCAACCTCTGTCTTACAGGAGCACATTCATCTTGATACCTCTGTAAACAACCTCTGTCTTACAGCAAAGCATTATAGCAAGGTATCCCAGGAAAGCGTTCTCAGTGGTCGTACTACCATCTATCTGACTGCCTTCACACAGCAGATCATCACATAATCATTCTCATTATCATCATTCATTATCATTCTCATTATTCGTCATCACATTCACATTCTTATGCAATATCTCTTTCTTTCTCTGTTCAGTCATACTATACAAACTTTACATCTTTCACTTTTACAATATCTTGGCTCAAACCATTTCTCTTTATCATATTACTCTTTTCTCTTTGTATCTCTTTACTCTGTTCTAGTTACTCTATTCTCTGTATCTCTTTACTTTTCTCTGATTACTCTTTCTTCTGTATCCATATCACTCTTTTTCTCTTTATCTCTTTACTTTACTCTGATTTCTCTGCTTAACGTATGTATTTAAAGCTTATGTAAATTTCGGTATGAATAGTTATTCTGCCCCAAGTATAAGTTCATTAAGTCTATACTGAAACAGTTTAACTTTTCATATTATACCTAACCCTAGTCGCAACTCAAGGACTAACTATGTTGTTCTAGTTCTTTCACTAATCTCTGTCTGTTTTTCTGTCATTAAAACTTTACAGACTTTTTCTTCGAGTCTTATCTTTTCTTCAACTTTTTATCTTTCTTTTATCTTTGCCTCACTAATATGTTCTTACCACTCCCTAAGTGTTTTATGAAGGTAATTATGAGATTCTGCACTTAAAGTTGTCTTTCTAAAGCTTTTACAGAAAACTGCCTTTTTTGCATTATTTTATTGTTTTTATTAAAATATTATTTTTAATTAAATATTATTATTTAATATTTTATTATTATTTATTATTTTATCATTAAATTTTCGAAAATTACCTTGCCTTTATCTTTTCACTTTCAAAATTAACTTTTTACCCCGGTAACTTTTAATATTTCTACTTTTACCACCCTAACTTTCAGAAATTACCAAATAACCCCTCAAACACCAAAATATTTACTTCCTTGCCCTTTTATGAATCAAAAAGGTGTTCTTCATTTTTCTTCACCACACTCAAAGTGTTCTTCGTGTTCTTCGTTAATTCTTCAGATTCTTTCCCTGTTTTTACCCGTTTTTCAGTCTTTTCAGCAACCGATTTTTACTATAATTCATAATAAATTAGCAGCCACTAAAACCCCATCTTTTCTACATGATTTTAACACAAATTGAACCCCAATTTAGGGCCTAGGGTTTCGTTTTCCAGCAGCCCTCAAGAACAACATTCATAGCTTGAATATCACCAAATTTCATCAAAATTTCAACAAACTTTCACCAAGAATAACTCATATAAGCAATCAATTTCAAGCATAACCAAACCATATCATAATCACACATCTCAAACACAATCAATCAAGATTAATTTTACCAAACCCTACCTGGTTTTGCTGCTCCTAATTCAGTTAAACTTTCAGGTGGTCCTTTAGCACTTTTTCCTCCTAAATCACATCAAGAACAACTTTAAATCCAAAAACTCTCAACTGACCAAATCTCACTCAGCATGTTAGAAAGAGATATATCACCTTAGAGTTTCTGGAAATTCATGTTTCTTGGCCCTCAAGTCAAGTTAAGCATGATTCCTAAGGAAAAATATCAAGATAACACATGTTTACATGGTTTTCCTTGAAAACCGAATTGAAGAGGGAGGGAGACAGCCATCTCACCTTATTTCCAGCCTTGATAATTCACATGGTTATGTAGAGGAAGAAGAGAGGATCATTTTGGTGAAATCGGAGTTTTGATTTGAGTTTTAGTTCAGAAGAAATCAAGCTTTGAAGATTTATGAACCAAGAACTTTCTCTCCTTTTTCTCTTGGTGATTTTCGGCCACAATGAGCAAATGAGGCAGCCTTGGAGGTTTTGGGGGTGTAGGGAGAGTTGTGATTGGTTGGCTTGAAGGTGGATTAAAATAATATTAAAATATCTCTGGTGTACAACTACTAAAACTAGATGTATCGGAACACTTGCAAAAACATCTCTAAAAATTATTTTGTGAGCTACTAGCATAAATGACACTAGTAACATATTTATTATGAGAATAGAACATGTATAATGAGGCCTTAGCATTGCTAAATTCACCAGAGAGTGCTGGTGCTAAGCTGCACTAGTAAACTGTGAACTCGGTTAAACCGATTTCCTGTTTTTAACTAAAACAGACCAGGTAACCTTATAATATCATTCAAGAAGCTTCTAATACTAATATAATGATAATATTATCCTATTATCTCTCTTCTCTCATGAATCAAGTCCGGTTCGTCAAACCGAGACAATTTACGAAAGATCGAATCAAAACTCCTAACCGATACGGTTAAAAAACTAGGTTCTTCGTGACCGCGTTATCGAGCTTGCCTTGGAAAAGGTTCTAGCTTAAGGATGACATAATGACAATGAGGATTGAGATACTTGTTGATATAGAAGAGGTGTTCCCTTTACTGATCTTCTGGCAAAATTCGTGCCTTCAGAAAATATCTCGCATACTCGAAAATCAGGGTTGTTACACGTGACATGATTTATGCTAGTGGCGCGAGGGCAGCTGATGTGCGGAGAATGATCCGACACAAAACTCACTGGCAACTGCACCGGGTCACATCAAGTAATAAAAACTCATGGGAGTGAGGTCGATCCCACAGGGATTGAAGGATTAAGCAATTTTTGCTTAGTGGTTGATTTAGTCAAGCGAACAAGAGTTGATTGTGTGAAATCTTGGTTGACAAGAATTAAATTGCAAGGGATGTAAAAGGGAAGGGGTGAATTGCAGTAAATTAATGAGAACGGAAGATAAAAGTGCTGAATCTTAAAGTGCAAAAAAATTAAATGGCAGAAACTTAGAATGCAAGAAATATAAATTGCAGAATCTTAGAGTGCAAGAAATATAAATGACTTGAATTGTAAATGGGTCAGGGATGTGGGATTGCAGAAATTAAACAGAGAAAAGTGAAATTAAACAGTAAAGGAGCAGATGAATTCAAATAAACCGGATCTCAAACGGAAATGAAAATAAGCTTGGTGTAGCAATTAAACAAGGAAATTAAAATGGAGACCAATAGATTTCAGGACCCAAGAGACTAGATAACTAAGTCTAGATCTCAATGCCTTCCTAGATCCAAATTCAGAGAGCAATTGTAAAATTTAAGAAGAGAGCAATGTAGAAAAGTAAATTCAAAGTTCAATTTCCAAAAGTTGCAGTAAATCAAAACAGAGGGAGATCTCAAGGTGAGATTGAAACAGAATTCCTTCAATTCTCAACACCCAAGACTCAAGACAAGTGTAAATGAAATTGAAAACAAGAAAACTAAGAGGAAGAGAATTCAATTTTCCTTCCCAGAAACTCTCCAATTCTCAAAACAACCATCAAAATGTAAAGTGAGCTCTCTTTGTAACTACTATTCCAATTATGAAAGAAAGCTCCTCTAAAACTTAAAATCTAAGCTATTTATACACTCTCTTCAAATGGTCCTCAAGCCTTGAATTGGGCCTTTGATCTTGATGGAATTGAGTTGACAATAGCCTCTGTTGCTTGCTCTTGGTGTTGGGAAGAAACCCACTTGTGAACCGGGCCATGAACCATTTAAGCTTGAGTCAAAGTTTGAGGCAAACTTTGACTCAAACTTTTTTTTACAGATTTGCCCATTTTGTTGATTTCCACGTTTGGCTCAACGTTTGAGGTCAAATGTGAGCTCAAACGTGGCTCCTCCCATGTTTCTCTTTTGACCACCGTTTGGCCCAACGTTTGAGGCAAACGTTGGCGCAAACGTTGGCTTGTTCAAGACTTCAAACAGAGTACCCTTCCTTGCTAGAGTGGCGCCAACGTTTAACTCAAAGTTTGAGGCAAACGTTGGTGCAAGCTTTTTGCTCCCTGGGTCTTTCTTCTTTTGCTCTGATGGTACCAACGTTTGACCTCAAGTTTGAGGCAAACGTTGGCGCAAACTTTTGATGCCTCCAGGGTGAAGTCAAGCTCTTCCTCACGTTTGAGCTAAAGTTTGAGGCAAACTTTGGCTCAAGCATTTTGTCCTCTGTTGCTCTTTGCCATTCCTTCTTTCTTCAAGCTTCTTCAAAGCTCTTTTCACCTATTATCAATCAATCAAAAACATCAAAGCTATGCTATAATCATGAGAGTTCTTCTTCTTCTGGAAATTTAAGCAATTATGGCATAAAAACTCATGAAAATGCATCAATTCATCCATGGTTGATTGAATCAAAGGAAACATGAAATTCTACTCAAATGGCTTGCTTATGGCTCAAGAAAGTGCATAAAATCTATTGAAAACAAAGGAAAAAGACTAGTGAAACTAGGCTAAGATGACTTGTCATCAGAACACCAAACTTAAAGCTTGCTTGTCCCCAAGCAAGTATTGAATTTATGCTCAAAATTTCTGCCAGATTAGAATAGATTGAAGAATGACATGCAATACTTTGTGAGTGAAGTGATTAATTGACAGTGGAGTGAACTCTGAATCATATGTTTATGTGAGGGCTTCAGTGTTTATTAGTCCCCACATCTTGGAAGTATTAGGTCTTAGGAATTTCATCCAAATGATACCGTGGAGATCTCTTTATAGATAATCACCTGGAAGCAGCTTATAGTTTATGTGTCTCGGTCTTGACTCTAAGTATCCTGTCTCAAAGCGGCTCTTTAGAAAAGCTTTCAATCAATACTCTGAAACCAGTTGGTTTTAAGGTATTAGGTGTTAAAGCACCCCTGAGGATTTACTTGCTCAAGCCTCTCTCTTTGACACAATTCGACCACAAGCATTTACTAGGCTAGTAACTCTTTGAGTTTTTTTTTTTTTTATTGATGCTCAGAGCCTTGGGCCATGTTATTTTTATTTTTTTTCTTTTGTTTTCTTTTGCTGCTTCTTGGATCAAAAGATGTTTGAGAATCTCCACAATACTTCTTTGAACTCTATTTCCTGCCTATGAGCTCCCATGCAGGTTTTCACAAACATGCAACCTCAATACACATTCATACAACCAGAACCACCACTTCCTTTAATCTTTTGCTTACCTCAAGATGAATTTTTGATTCCTCAATCCTTCTCTTCAAAGAAATGTTTTCTATTTATATTTTTCCAATCCTTGAGTGCAAGCAAATTTTCAAGTGTATGGTGCTATGATATACCAAACATCTTAGTTATTGAACTACAAGGAAATTATACTGAACAGGGGTACAATATCATTTTCAATCATAGCAGTTTTGAATATAAGACAATCACTTCACAATACAACCTTTTGGAGTTTACTTGCTTCACTCCTTCTCAGCACCATTGTTGATCTTTGCATCCCTCTTTGTCTCTTTGGTTGATGGTGCTTAATCCTTCCTTAGATTCAAGTGACTGCCTACAATAAACTTTGAAAGTTGCTTGTTCCCCAAGCACTTGAAAAATGGTTAGCATGCATGAATTATTTGTGGGCTTTTGAACTTACTTTAGTGTGAGAACACCAAACTTAGTATCTTGCCAATAGTTCTCATGCATCAAATTGACCATATGTGGAACTCTTTTTCTTTGCTAAAGGCAATAAGACTAAAAACTAGAAAATAGACATTGGTTAAGTAGTTTCTCTGATTGCTTGGAGCTAGCAACCCTTTATGCCGAAGGTGAGAATGTGTTTTTAAATGAGATTTTTAGTGGAACACCAAACTTAACATTCTTCATTCTCCCTTTGTTTTGGTGTGCAGCACCAAACTTAGCTCCTTGCAATATAGATAAAGGTACTTAGCCTCGTTATTGAAATAGCTACGGAAAGAAAACTAACTCAGGATGGGTTGCCTCCCAACAAGCGTTTCTTTATTGTCACTAGCTTGACATCTTGTTCTTTGATCATGTAGGCTGAAAATCATAGTGCCTTAGCTTTTCTCCTCTTGCTGTGAACTTCCTTCCAGTCTCCTCCATTTCTTGGTGCTCTTCTTCAGAGATTCCAGAGGTAGAGAACTCTCTCCTGGTTTATGCCATACAACCAAAACAGCAAAGATACAGAGAACACTCTGTAGCTTGAGTGCAGTGAGAGTTAGTAGAGACAAAGTCTCAAACAGTTAACGTGCGAGTTAGAAATAAAAGAAACAGAAAAGAAAAAGTGCTTGATCTAAATCACCACCTCACTTAATCATTGTCAACCTAATCAATCCCCGGCAACGGCACCAAAAACTTGATGTGCGGAGAACGATCCGACATAAAACTCACCGGCAAGTGCACCGGGTCGCATCAAGTAATAAAAACTCACGGGAGTGAGTTCGATCCCACAGGGATTAAAGGATTGAGCAATTTTTGCTTAGTGGTTGATTTAGTCAAGCGAACAAGAGTTGATTGTGTGAAATCTTGGTTGACAGGAATTAAATT
Source organism: Arachis stenosperma (assembly GCF_014773155.1). Classification (NCBI taxonomy): domain Eukaryota; kingdom Viridiplantae; phylum Streptophyta; class Magnoliopsida; order Fabales; family Fabaceae; genus Arachis; species Arachis stenosperma. The sequence continues at coordinate 45,330,139 of NC_080378.1, read as the reverse complement.
GCAAGGGATGTAAAAGGGAAGGGGTGAATTGCAGTAAATTAAAGAGAACGGAAGATAAAAGTGCTGAATCTTAAAGTGCAAAAAAATTAAATGGCAGAAACTTAGAACGCAAGAAATGTAAATTACAGAATCTTAGAGTGCAAGAAATGTAAATGACTTGAATTGTAAATGGGTCAGGGATGTAGGATTGCAGAAATTAAACAGAGAAAAGTGAAATTAAACAAATAGTAAAGGAGCAAATGAATTCAAATAAACCGGATCTCAAACGGAAATGAAAATAAGCTTGGTGTAGCAATTAAACAAGGAAATTAAAATGGAGACCAATAGATCTCAGGACCCAAGAGAGTAGATAACTAAGTCTAGATCTCAATGCCTTCCTAGATCCAAATTCAGAGAGCAATTGCAAAATTTAAGAAGAGAGCAATGTAGAAAAGTAAATTCAAAGTTCAATTTCCAAAAGTTGCAGTAAATCAAAACAGAGGGAGATCTCAAGGTGAGATTGAAACAGAATTCCTTCAATTCTCAACACCCAAGACTCAAGACAAGTGTAAATGAAATTGAAAACAAGAAAACTAAGAGGAAGAGAATTCAATTCTCCTTCCCAGGAACTCTCCAATTCTCAAAACAACCATCAAAATGTAAAGTGAGCTCTCTCTGTAACTACTATTCCAATTCTGAAAGAATGCTCCTCTAAAACTTAAAATCTAAGCTATTTATACACTCTCTTCAAATGGTCCTCAAGCCTTGAATTGGGCCTTTGATCTTGATGGAATTGGGTTGACAATAGCCTCTGTTGATTGCTCTTGGTGTTGGGAAGAAACCCACTTGTGAACCAGGCCATGAACCATTTAAGCTTGAGTCAAAGTTTGAGGCAAACTTTGACTCAAACTTTTTTTTACAGATTTGCCCATTTTGTTGATTTCTACGTTTGGCTCAACGTTTGAGGTCAAACGTGAGCTCAAACGTGGCTCCTCCCATGTTTTTCTTTTGGCCACCGTTTGGCCCAACGTTTGAGGCAAACGTTGGCGCAAACGTTGGCTTGTTCAAGACTTCAAACAAAGTACCCTTCCTTGCTAGAGTGGCGCCAACATTTGACTCAAAATTTGCGGCAAACGTTGGCGCAAGCTTTTTGCTCCCTGGGTCTTTCTTCTTTTGCTCTGATGGTACCAACGTTTGACCTCAAGTTTGAGGCAAACGTTGGCGCAAACTTTTGATCCCTCCAGGGTGAAGTCAAGCTCTTTGGTGCGCGAAATTGTGATCACTACAACTTCACACAACTAACCAGCAAGTGCACTGGGTCGTCCAAGTAATACCTTACGTGAGTAAGGGTCGATCCCACGGAGATTGTTGGTATGAAGCAAGCTATGGTCACCTTGTAAATCTCAGTCAGGCAGGCTCAAATGGGTGTAGGTAATAAACGAAAATAACATAAAGATAAAGATAAAGATACTTATGTATATCATTGGTGTAAGAGCTTCAGACAAGTGTATGAAGATGCCTTCCCTTCCGTCTCTCTGCTTTCTTACTGTCTTCATCCAATCCTTTCTTACTCCTTTCCATGGCAAGCTCGTATAGGGTTTCACTGTTGTCAGCAGCTACCTCCCATCCGCGCAGTGAAAGCTAATGCACACACTCTGTCACAGTGCTGCCAATCACCGGTTTGGTTCCCTCCCCTACCGGAATAGAATCACTCTTTTGCGTCTGTCACTAACGCCCAGTAGGTTACAGGTTTGAAGCACATCACAGTCATTCAATCATTGAATCCTACTCAGAATACCACAGACAAGGTTAGACCTTCCGGATTCTCTTGAATGCCGCCATCAGGTCCTGCCTATACCACGAAGACTCCGAAGAATCCAAGAGATATTCACTAAGCCTCGGATGCTTGTAGAACAAGAATGGTTGTCAGTCACCTTGTTCATGGGTGAGAATGGTGATGGGCGTCAATCATCACCTTCATCATGTTGAAGAACAAGTGATATCTTGGACAAAGAACAAGCGGAATTGAATGGAAGAACAATAGTAATTGCATTAATACTCGAGGTACAGCAGAGCTCCACACCTTAATCTATGGTGTGTAGAAACTCCACCGTTGAAAATACATAAGAACAGTGTGATCATTGGTTTCGGCCCCTAGAGAGGGAACCAGAAGAACCAAGATCTGATCTAAGAACTAGATGTCCAAAGATGATAAATACAATATTAAAAGGTCCTATATATAGAGAACTAGTAGCCTAGGGTGTACAGAGATGAGTAAATGACATAAAAATCCACTTCCGGGCCCACTTGGTGTGTGCTTGGGCTGAGCAATGAAGCATTTTCGTGTAGAGACTCTTCTTGGAGTTAAACGCCAGCTTTTATGCCAGTTTGGGCGTTTAACTCCCAATTAGGTGCCAGTTCCGGCGTTTAACGCTGGAATTTCTGTAGGTGACTTTGAACGCCGGTTTGGGCCATCAAATCTTGGGCAAAGTATGGACTATTATATATTGCTGGAAAGCCCCGGATGTCTACTTTCCAACGCCGTTGAGAGCGCGCCAATTGGGCTTCTGTAGCTCCAGAAAATCCACTTCGAGTGCAGGGAGGTCAGAATCCAACAGCATCTGCAGTCCTTTTGAGTCTCTGGATCAGATTTTTGCTCAGGTCCCTCAATTTCAGCCAGAAAATACCTGAAATCACAGAAAAATACACAAACTCATAGTAAAGTCCAGAAAAGTGAATTTTAACTAAAAACTAATAAAAATATAATAAAAACTCAACTAAAACTACCAAAAACATACTAAAAACAATGCCAAAAAGCGTACAAATTATCCGCTCATCACTCTTCCTCACGTTTGAGCTAAAGTTTGAGGCAAACTTTGGCTCAAGCATTTTGTCCTCTGTTGCTCTTTGCCATTCCTTCTTTCTTCAAGCTTCTTCAAAGCTCTTTTCACCTATCATCAATCAATCAAAAACATCAAAGCTATGCTATAATCATGAGAGTTCTTCTTCTTCTGGAAATTTAAGCAATTATGGCATAAAAACTCATGAAAATGCATCAATTCATCCATGGTTGATTGAATCAAAGGAAACATGAAATTCTACCCAAATGGCTTGCTTATGGCTCAAGAAAGCGCATAAAATCTATTGAAAACAAAGGAAAAAGACTAGTGAAACTAGGCTAAGATGACTTGTCATCACAACACCAAACTTAAAGCTTGCTTGTCCCCAAGCAAGTATTGAATTTATGCTCAAAATTTCTGCCAGATTAGAATAGATTGAAGAATGACATGCAATGCTTTGTGAGTGAAGTGATTAATTGACAGTGGAGTGAACTCTGAATCAAATGCTTATGTGAGGGCTTCAGTGTTTATTAGTCCCCACATCTTGGAAGTCTTAGGTCTTAGGAATTTCATCCAAATGATACCGTGGAGATCTCTTTATAGATAATCACCTTGAAGCAGCTTATAGTTTATGTGTTTCGGTCTTGACTCTAAGTGTCCTGTCTCAAAGCGGCTCTTTAGATAAGCTTTCAATCAATACTCTGAAACCAGTTGGTTTTAAGGTATTAGGTGTTAAAGCACCCCTGAGGATTTACTTGCTCAAGCCTCTCTCTTTGACACAATTCGACCACAAGCATTTACTAGGCTAGTAACTCTTTGAGTTTTTTTTTATTGATGCTTAGAGCCTTGGGCAATGTTCTTTTTATTTTTTTTTCTTTTGTTTTCTTTTGCTGCTTCTTGGATCAAAAGATGTTTGAGAATCTCCACAATACTTCTTTGAACTCTATTTCCTGCCTATAAGCTCCCATGCAAGTTTTCACAAACATGCAACCTCAATACACATTCATACAACCAGAACCACCACTTCCTTTAATCTTTTGCTTACCTCAAGATGAATTTTTGATTCCTCAATCCTTCTCTTCAAAGAAATGTTTTCTATTTATATTTTTCCAATCCTTGAGTGCAAGCAAATTTTCAAGTGTATGGTGCTATGATATACCAAACATCTTAGTTATTGAACTACAAGGAAATTATACTGAACAGGGGTACAATATCATTTTCAATCATAGCAGTTTTGAATATAAGACAATCACTTAACAATACAACCTTTTAGAGTTTACTTGCTTCACTCCTTCTCAGCACCATTGTTGATCTTTCCATCCCTCTTTGTCTCTTTGGTTGATGGTGCTTAATCCTTCCTTAGATTCAAGTGACTGCCTACAATAAACTTTGAAAGTTGCTTGTTCCCCAAGCACTTGAAAAATGGTTAGCATGCATGAATTATTTGTGGGCTTTTGAACTTACTTTAGTGTGAGAACACCAAACTTAGTACCTTGCCAATAGTTTTCATGCATCAAATTGACCATATGTGGAACTCTTTTTCTTTCCTAAAGGCAATAAGACTAAAAACTAGAAAATAGACATTGGTTAAGTAGTTTCTCTGATTTCTTGGAGCTAGCAACCCTTTATGCAGAAGGTGAGAATGTATTTTTAAATGAGATTTTTGGTGGAACACCAAACTTAGCATTCTTCATTCTCCCTTTGTTTTGGTGTGCAACACCAAACTTAGCTCCTTGCAATATAGATAAAGCTACTTAGCCTCTTTATTGAAATAGCTACGGAAAGAAAACTACCTCAGGATGGGTTGCCTCCCAACAAGCGCTTCTTTATTGTCACTAGCTTGACATCTTGTTCTTTGATCATGGAGGCTGAAAATCATAGTGCCTTAGCTTTTCTCCTCTTACTGTGAACTTCCTTCCGGTCTCCTCCATTTCTTGGTGCTCTTCTTCAGAGATTCCAGAGGTAGAGAACTCTCTCCTAGTTTATGCCATACAACCAAAACAGCAAAGATACACAGAACACTCTGTAGCTTGAGTGCAGTGAGAGTTAGTAGAGACAAAGTCTCAAACAGTTAATGTGCAAGTTAGAAATAAAAGAAATAGAAAAGAAAAAGTGCTTGATCTAAATCACCACCTCACTTAATCATTGTCAACCTAATCAATCCCTAGTAACGGCACCAAAAACTTGATGTGGGGAGAACGATCCGACATAAAACTCACCGGCAAGTGCACCGGGTCGCATCAAGTAATAAAAACTCACGGGAGTGAGGTCGATCCCACAGGGATTAAAGGATTGAGCAATTTTTGCTTAGTGGTTGATTTAGTCAAGCGAACAAGAGTTGATTGTGTGAAATCTTGGTTGACAGGAATTAAATTGCAAGGGATGTAAAAAGGAAGGGGTGAATTGCAGTAAATTAAAGAGAACGGAAGATAAAAGTGCTGAATCTTAAAGTGCAAAAAAATTAAATGGCAAAAACTTATAACGCAAGAAATATAAATTACAGAATCTTAGAGTGCAAGAAATGTAAATGACTTGAATTGTAAATGGGTCAGGGATGTAGGATTGCAGAAATTAAACAGAGAAAAGTGAAATTAAACAAACAGTAAAGGAGCAGATGAATTCAAATAAACCGGATCTCAAACGGAAATGAAAATAAGCTTGGTGTAGTAATTAAACAAGGAAATTAAAATGGAGACCAATAGATCTCAGGACCCAAGATACTAGATAACTAAGTCTAGATCTCAATGCCTTCCTAGATCCAAATTCAGAGAGCAATTGCAAAATTTAAGAAGAGAGCAATGTAGAAAAGTAATTTCAAAGTTCAATTTCCAAAAGTTGCAGTAAATCAAAACAGAGGGAGATCTCAAGGTGAGATTGAAACAGAATTCCTTCAATTCTCAACACCCAAGACTCAAGACAAGTGTAAATGAAATTGAAAACAAGAAAACTAAGAGGAAGAGAATTCAATTCTCCTTCCCAGGAACTCTCCAATTCTCAAAACAACCATCAAAATGTAAAGTGAGCTCTCTCTGTAACTACTATTCCAATTCTGAAAGAATGCTCCTCTAAAACTTAAAATATAAGCTATTTATACACTCTCTTCAAATGGTCCTCAAGCCTTGAATTGGGCCTTTGATCTTGATGGAATTGGGTTGACAATAGCCTCTGTTGATTGCTCTTGGTGTTGGGAAGAAACCCACTTGTGAACCGGGCCATGAACCATTTAAGCATGAGTCAAAGTTTGAGGCAAACTTTGACTCAAACTTTTTTTTACAGATTTGCCTATTTTGCTGATTTCCACGTTTGGCTCAACGTTTGAGGTCAAACGTGAGCTCAAACGTGGCTCCTCCCATGTTTCTCTTTTGGCCACCGTTTGGCCCAACGTTTGAGGCAAATGTTGGCGCAAACGTTGGCTTGTTTAAGACTTCAAACAGAGTACCCTTCCTTGCTAGAGTGGCTCCAACATTTGACTCAAAGTTTGAGGCAAACGTTGGCGCAAGCTTTTTGCTCCCTGGGTCTTTCTTCTTTTGCTCTGATGGTACCAACGTTTGACCTCAAGTTTGAGGCAAACGTTGGCGCAAACTTTTGATCCCTCCAGGGTGAAGTCAAGCTCTTCCTCATGTTTGAGCTAAAGTTTGAGGCAAACTTTGGCTCAAGCCTTTGGTCCTCTGTTGCTCTTTGCCATTCTTTCTTTCTTCAAGCTTCTTCAAAGCTCTTTTCACCTATCATCAATCAATCAAAAACATCAAAGCTATGCTATAATCATGAGAGTTCTTCTTCTTCTGGAAATTTAAACAATTATGGCATAAAAACTCATGAAAATGCATCAATTCATCCATGGTTAATTGAATCAAAGGAAACATGAAATTCTACCCAAATGGCTTGCTTATGGCTCAAGAAAGCGCATAAAATCTATTGAAAACAAAGGAAAAAGACTAGTGAAACTAGACTAAGATGACTTGTCATCACAACACCAAACTTAAAGCTTGCTTGTCCCCAAGCAAGTATTGAATTTATGCTCAAAATTTCTGCCAGATTAGAATAGATTGAAGAATGACATGCAATGCTTTGTGAGTGAAGTGATTAATTGACAGTGGAGTGAACTCTGAATCAAATGTTTATGTGAGGGCTTCAGTGTTTATTAGTCCCCACATCTTGGAAGTCTTAGGTCTTAGGAATTTCATTCAAATGATACCGTGGAGATCTCTTTATAGATAATCACCTTGAAGCAGCTTATAGTTTATGTGTTTCGGTCTTGACTCTAAGTGTCCTGTCTCAAAGCGGCTCTTTAGATAAGCTTTCAATCAATACTCTGAAACCAGTTGGTTTTAAGGTATTAGGTGTTAAAGCACCCCTGAGGATTTACTTGCTCAAGCCTCTCTCTTTGACACAATTCGACCACAAGCATTTACTAGGCTAGTAACTCTTTGAGTTTTTTTTTTTTATTGATGCTCAGAGCCTTGGGCCATGTTCTTTTTATTTTTTTTCTTTTGTTTTCTTTTGCTGCTTCTTGGATCAAAAGATGTTTGAGAATCTCCACAATACTTCTTTGAACTCTATTTCCTGCCTATGAGCTCCCATGCAGGTTTTCACAAACATGCAACTTCAATACACATTCATACAACCAGAACCACCACTTCCTTTAATCTTTTGCTTACCTCAAGATGAATTTTTGATTCCTCAATCCTTCTCTTCAAAGAAATGTTTTCTATTTATATTTTTCCAATCCTTGAGTGCAAGCAAATTTTCAAGTGTATGGTGCTATGATATACCAAACATCTTAGTTATTGAACTACAAGGAAATTATACTGAACAGGGGTACAATATCATTTTCAATCATAGCAGTTTTGAATATAAGACAATCACTTAACAATACAACCTTTTGGAGTTTACTTGCTTCACTCCTTCTCAGCACCATTGTTGATCTTTGCATCCCTCTTTGTCTCTTTGGTTGATGGTGCTTAATCCTTCCTTAGATTCAAGTGACTGCCTACTGGTGCGCGAAATTGTGATCACTACACAACTTTGCACAACTAACCAGCAAGTGCACTGGGTCGTCCAAGTAATACCTTACGCGAGTAAGGGTCGATCCCACGGAGATTGTTGGTATGAAGCAAGCTATGGTCACCTTGTAAATCTCAGTCAGGCAGACTCAAATGGATATAGGTAATAAACGCATAAAGCATAAAGATAAAGATAGAGGTACTTATGTAATTCATTGGTAGGAACTTCAGATAAGCGTATGAAGATGCCTTCCCTTCCGTCTCTCTGCTTTCCTACTGTCTTCATCCAATCCTTCTTACTCCTTTCCATGGCAAGCTTATGTAGGGTTTCACCGTTGTCAGTGGCTACCTCCCATCCTCTCAGTGAAAATGTTCCTATGCTCTGTCACAGCATATGGCTAATCAGCTGTCGGTTCTCGGTCAGGCCGGAATAGAATCCAGTGATTCTTTTGTGTCTGTCACTAACGCCCCGCCTGCTAGGAGTTTGAAGCACGTCACAGTCATTCAATCATTGAATCCTACTCAGAATACCACAGACAAGGTTTAGACCTTCAGGATTCTCTTGAATGCCGCCATCAGTTCTCGCCTATACCACGAAGACTCTGATCTCACGGAATGGCTGGCTCGTTTGTCAGGCGAGCACTCGGTTGTCAGGCGATCAACCATGCATCGTGTATCAGGAATCCAAGAGATATTCACTAGAGCCTTGGTTGCTTGTAGAACAAAAGTGGTTGTCAGTCACCTTGTTCATAGGTGAGAATGATGATGAGTGTCATGGATCATCACATTCATCCAGTTGAAGAACAAGTGATATCTTGGACAAAGAACAAGCGGAATTGAATAGAAGAACAATAGTAATTGCATTAATACTCGAGGTACAGCAGAGCTCCACACCTTAATCTATGGTGTGTAGAAACTCCACCGTTGAAAATACATAAGAACAAGGTCTAGGCATGGCCGAATGGCCAGCCTCCCAAAGTGAGTTCAATCATAAAAACATGATCAAAAGGCTCTGTAATACAATAGCAAAAGGTCCTACTTATAGAAAACTAGTAGCCTAGGGTGTACAGAGATGAGTAAATGACATAAAAATCCACTTCCGGGCCCACTTGGTGTGTGCTTGGGCTGAGTAATGAAGCAATTTCATGTAGAGACTCTTCTTGGAGTTAAACGCCAGCTTTTATGCCAGTTTGGGCGTTTAACTCCCATTTAGGTGCCAGTTTCGGCGTTTAACGCTGGAATTCCTGAGGGTGACTTTGAACGCCGGTTTGGGCCATCAAATCTTGGGCAAAGTATGGACTATCATATATTGCTGGAAAGCCCAGGATGTCTACTTTCCAACGCCGTTGAGAGCGCGCCAATTGGGCTTCTGTAGCTCCAGAAAATCCACTTCGAGTGCAGGGAGGTCAGAATCCAACAGCATCTGCAGTCCTTTTCAGTCTCTGAATCAGATTTCTGCTCAGGTCCCTCAATTTCAGCCAGAAAATACCTGAAATCACAGAAAAACACACAAACTCATAGTAAAGTCCAGAAAAGTGAATTTTAACTAAAAACTAATAAAAATATACTAAGAACTCAACTAAAACTACTAAAAACATACTAAAAACAATGCCAAAAAGGGTACAAATTATCCGCTCATCACAACACCAAACTTAAATTGTTGCTTGTCCTCAAGCAACTGAAAATCAAATAAGATAAAAAGAAGAGAATATACTATAGACTCCAAATTGTCAATGAAACTTAGCTCCAAATTAGATGAGCGGGACTAGTAGCTTTTTGCCTCCGAACAGTTTTGGCATCTCACTTTATCCTTTGAAATTCAAAATGATTGGCTTCTTTAGGAACTCAGAATCCAGATAGTGTTATTGATTCTCCTAGTTAAGTATTATGATTCTTGAACACAGCTACTTATTGAGTCTTGGCCGTGGCCCAAAGCACTCTGTTTTCCAGTATTACCACCGGATACATACATGCCACAGACACATAATTGGGTGAACCTTTTCAGATTGTGACTCAGCTTTGCTAGAGTCCCCAATTAGAGGTGTCCAGGGTTCTTGAGCACACTCTTTTTACCTTGGATCACAACTTTATTTCTTTCTTTTTTTCTTTCTTTTTCTCTTTCCTTCTCTTTTTTTTTTTTGTATTCACTGCTTTTTCTTGCTTCAAGAATCATTTTTATGATTTTTCAGATCCTTAGTAACATGTCTCCTTTTTCATCATTCTTTCAAGAGCCAACAATTTTAACATTCATGAACAACAAATTCAAAAGACATATGCACTGTTCAAGCATACATTCAGAAAACAAAAAGTATTGCCACCACATCAAACCAATTAAGCTAGTTTTAAAGATGAATTCGAAATCCTGTACTTCTTGTTCTTTTGTGATTAAAAACAGTTTTCATTTAAGAAAGGTGATGGATTCATAGGACATTCATAACTTTAAGGCATAGACACTAAGACACTAATGATCGTAAGACACAAACATAGACAAACATAAGCAAGAAAATTTCGAAAAACAAGAAAATAAAGAACAAGGAGATTAAAGAACGGGTCCACCTTAGTGATGGCAGCTCTTTCTTCCTCTTGAAGATCCTATGGAGTGCTTGAGCTCCTCAATATCTCTTCCTTGTCTTTGTTGCTCCTCTCTCATGATTCTTTGATCTTCTCTAATTTCATGGAGGAGAATGGAGTGTTCTTGGTGCTCCACCCTTAGTTGTCCCATGTTGGAACTCAATTCTCCTAGGGAGGTGTTGATTTGCTCCCAATAGTTTTGTGGAGGAAAGTGCATCCCTTGAGGTATCTCAGGGATTTCATGATGAGTGGGATCTCTTGTTTGCTCCATCCTTTTCTTAGTGATGGGCTTGAGGTCATGCCTTCTCAGTTGAACCGGCTTTCCTCTTGAATCTCTCTTCCATTGAGCGCCCTCTTCACAAATGTCTGTGAGGACTTGGTCCAACCTTTGATCAAAGTTGACCCTTCTTCATGGCCACAACTTCATAGAAGTGGTCTTGATGCACCCTTGAGATGAATCTCTCCATCTCCCATGACTCGGAGGAGGAGGCTTTTGCCTTCCCTTTCCTCTTTCTAGAGGTTTCTCCGGCCTTGGATGCCATAAATGGTTATGGAAAAACGAAAAAGCAACGCTTTTACCACACCAAACTTAAAAGGTTTGCTCGTCCTCGAGCAAAAGAAGAAAGAAGAGAGGAGAAGAAGAAGAAATGAGGAAGAAGGGAATGGCTTTTGTGTTCGGCCAAAGAGGGGGAGAAGTGGTGTTTAGGTTGTGTGAAAATGAAGGGGTGAAGAAGGGTATATATAGGGGAGGGGGGTAAGGTTCGGTCAAGTGAGGGTGGGTTTGGGTGGGAAAGTGGTTTGAATTTGAATGGTGAGGTAGGTGGGGTTTTATGAAGGATGGATGTGAGTGGTGAAGAGGAAGATGGGATTTGATAGGTGAAGGGTTTTTGGAGAAGAGGAGTTGAGGTGATTGGTGAATGGGTAAAGAAAAGAGAGAGAGTGGTGGGGTTGGTGGGGATCCTGTGGGGTCCACAGATCCTGTGGTGTCAAGGAAAAGTCATCCCTGCACCAAATGACATTCAAAATCACGTTTTGAGCCATTTCTGGCGTTAAACGCCGGGCTGGTGCCCATTCCTGGCGTTTAACGCCAGGTTCTTGCCCTTTTCTGGCGTTTAACGCCAGTCTGGTGCCCCTTTCTGGCGTTAAACGCCCAGAATGGTGCCAGACTGGGCGTTAAACGCCCAACTGCTAGCCTCACTGGCGTTTAAACGCCAGTGGGTTCTTCCTCCAGGGTGTGCAGTTTTTCTTCCTGTTTTTCATTCTGTTTTTGCTTTTTCAATTGATTTTGTGACTTCTCATGATCATCAACCTACAAAAAACATAAAATAACAAAGAGAAATAGATAACCTATAACATTGGGTTGCCTCCCAACAAGCGCTTCTTTAATGTCATTAGCTTGATAGAGGACTCTCATAGAGCCTCACATTTTCTCAGAGCAATGTTGGAACCTCCCAACACCAAACTTAGAGTTTGAATGTGGGGGTTCAACACCAAACTTAGAGTTTGGTTGTGGCCTCTCAACACCAAACTTAGAGTTTGACTGTGGGGGCTCTGTTTGACTCTGAATTGAGAGAAGCTCTTCATGCTTCCTCTCCATGGTGACAGAGGGGTATCCTTGAGCCTTAAACACAAAGGATTCTTCATTCACTTGAATGATCAGTTCGCCTCTATCAACATCAATCACAGCCTTTGCTGTGGCTAGGAAGGGTCTGCCAAGGATGATGGTTTCATCCATGCACTTCCCAGTCTCTAGGACTATAAAATCAGCAGGGATGTAATGGTCTTCAATCTTCACCAAAACATCCTCTACAAGTCCATGAGCTTGTTTTCTTGATTTGTCTGCCATCTATAATGAGATTCTTGCAGCTTGCACCTCAAAGATCCCTAGCTTCTCCATTACAGAGAGAGGCATGAGGTTTACACTTGACCCTAAGTCACACAGAGCCTTCTTGAAGGTCATGGTGCCTATGGTACAAGGTATTGAAAACTTCCCAGGATCTTGTCTCTTTTGAGGTAGTTTCTGCCTAGACAAGTCACCCAGTTCTTTAGTGAGCAAAGGAGGTTCATTCTCCCAAGTCTCATTTCCAAATAACTTGTCATTTAGCTTCATGATTGCTCCAAGGTATTTAGCAACTTGCTCTTCAGTGACATACTCATCCTCTTCAGAGGAAGAATACTCATCAGAGCTCATGAAAGGCAGAAGTAAATCCAATGGAATCTCTATGGTCTCATTTTGAGCCTCAGATTCCCATGGTTCCTCATTGGGGAACTCAATGGAGGTCAGTGCATGCCCATTGAGGTCTTCCTCAGTGGCGTTCACTGCCTCTCCTTCCTCTCCAAATTCGGCCATGTTGATGGCCTTGCACTCTCCTTTTGGATTTTCTTCTGTGTTGCTTGGGAGAGTACTGAGAGGGAGTTCAGTAACTTTCTTGCTCAGCTGTCCCACTTGTGCCTCTAAATTCCTAATGGAGAACCTTGTTTCAGTCATGAAACTTTGAGTGGTTTTGATTAGATTAGAGACCATGGTTGCTAAGTCAGAGGTGTTCTGCTTAGAATTCTCTGTCTGTTGCTGAGAAGATGATGGAAAAGGCTTGCCATTGCTAAACCTATTTCTTCCACCATTATTGTTATTGAAACCTTGTTGAGGTCTCTCTTGATTCTTCCATGAGAAATTTGGGTGATTTCTCCATGAAGAATTATAGGTGTTTCCATAGGGTTCTCCTAGGTAATTCACCTCTTCCATTGAAGGGTTCTCAGGATCATAGGCTTCTTCTTCAGATGAAGCAACCTTAGTACTGCTTGGTGCATTCTGCATTCCAGACAGACTTTGAGAGATCAAATTGACTTGTTGAGTCAATATCTTGTTCTGAGCCAGAATGGCATTCAGAGCATCAATCTCAAGAACTCCTTTCTTCTGACTTGTCCAATTGTTCACAGGATTCCTTTCAGAAGTGTACATGAATTGGTTATTTGCAACCATTTCAATTAGCTCTTGAGCTTCTGTAGGCGTCTTCTTCAGATGAAGAGATCCTCCAGCAGAGCTATCCAAAGACATCTTGGATAGTTCAGAGAGACCATCATAGAAAATACCTATGATGCTCCATTCAGAAAGCATGTCAGATGGACATTTTCTGATCAATTGTTTGTATCTTTCCCGAGCTTCATAGAGGGATTCTCCATCCTTCTGTCTGAAGGTTTGGACTTCCACTCTAAGCTTACTCAATTTTTGAGGTGGAAAGAACTTTGCCAAGAAGGCATTGACTAGCTTTTCCCATGAGTCCAGGCTTTCTTTAGGTTGTGAGTCCAACCATGTCCTAGCTCTGTCTCTTACAGCAAAAGGGAATAGCATAAGTCTATAGACCTCAGGGTCTACCCCATTAGTCTTGACAGTGTCACAGATTTGCAAGAATTCAGCTAAGAACTGATGAGGATCTTCCAATGGAAGTCCATGGAACTTGCAATTCTGTTGCATTAGAGAAACTAATTGAGGCTTAAGCTCAAAGTTGTTTGCTCCAATGGCAGGGATAGAGATGCTTCTCCCATAGAAGTCGGGAGTAGGTGCAGTAAAGTCACCCAGCACCTTCCTTGCATTGTTTGCATTGTTGTTGTTTTCGGCTGCCATGGGTCCTTCTTCTTTGAAGATTTCTGTTAGGTCCTCTATAGAGAATTGTGCCTTAGCTTCTCTTAGCTTTCGCTTCAAGGTCCTTTCAGGTTCAGGGTCAGCTTCAACAAGAATGCCCTTGTCTCTGCTCCTGCTCATATGAAAGAGAAGAGAACAAGAAAATGTGGAATCCTCTATGTCACAGTATAGAGATTCCTTGAGGTGTCAGAAGAACAGAAAAATAGAAGAAAGAGGTAGAAGAATTCGAACTAAATCAGAGAGAGTTCGAATTGTGCATTGAGAAGGAGTGGTACTCCATAAATAGAAGGATGTGGGAAGAGGGGAAGAGGATTTTCGAAAATTAAGTTAAAGAAATTGAAAACATTTTGAAAAACACTAATTAATTTTCGAAAATAAGAGTGGAAAAGAAATCAAGTGATTTTTGAAAAAGATTTTGAAATTAGAAGTCAAAAAGATTTGATTGAAAGCTATTTTGAAAAAGATGAGGTTAAGAAGATATGATTGATTTTAAAAATATGTGATTGAGAAAATATGATTTGAAAACAATTTTAAAAAAAAAGATTTGAAAAAAAAGTTAATGACTTGCCTAACAAGAAAAGATATGATTCAAACATTAAACCTTTCTCAACAGAAAAGGCAACATACTTGAAATGTTCAATTAAATCTTTAATTGTTAGCAAGTATCTTTGAAAAAGGAAAGAAATTGATTTTAAAAACATTTGATTGAAAAGATATGATTTCAAAAAGATTTGATTTTGAAAAACTTTGAAAACTTGAAAAAAAATTGATTTGAAAACAAAATCCTCCCCCTTGTGCCAACCTGGCGTTAAACGCCCAGAATGGTATCCATTCTGGCGTTTAACGCCCAAAATGCTACCTTTTTGGGCGTTAAACGCTCAACCAGGTACCCTGGCTGGCGTTTAAACGCCAGTCTGTCCTTCTTCACTGGGCGTTTTGAACGCCCAGCTTTTTCTGTGTAATTCCTCTGCTGCATGTTCTGAATCTTCAGTTCCCTGTACTATTGACTTGAAAATAGAACCAAGATCAAATAAACAATGCATTGCAAGACACCAAACTTAAAATTAGACACTAGACTCAAACAAGAAACATAAAATATTTTTTGTTTTTATGATTTTGAAAATTTTTTTTGTGCTTTTTTTTCGAAAATTATATGAAAATAGAAAATAAAAGTTCAGAATTCTCAGTTTGGATTCCAGGAATCATTGCGATGCTAGTCTAAGACTCCGGTCCAGGAATTAGACATGGCTTCACAGCCAGCCAAGCTTTCAAAGAAAGCTTCGGTCCAAAACACTAGACATGGCCAATGGCCAGCCAAGCCTTAGCAGATCATTGCTCCAATAGCAAGATTGATAGAGATCAACAAGCTCTTGTGATGATCAGTTGAAACCTCGGTCCAATAAGATTAGACATGGCTTCTCAGCCAGCCAGACTTCAACAGATCATCATGAAACACTAGAATTCATTCTTAAGAACTCTGAAAAAAAATACCTAATCTAAGCAACAAGATGAACCGTCAGTTGTCCATACACAAAACAATCCCCGGCAACGGCGCCAAAAACTTGGTGCGCGAAATTGTGATCACTACACAACTTTGCACAACTAACCAGCAAGTGCACTGGGTCGTCCAAGTAATACCTTACGCAAGTAAGGGTCGATCCCACGGAGATTGTTGGTATGAAGCAAGCTATGGTCACCTTGTAAATCTCAGTCAGGCAGACTCAAATGGATATAGGTAATAAACGCATAAAGCATAAAGATAAAGATAGAGGTACTTATGTAATTCATTGGTAGGAACTTCAGATAAGCGTATGAAGATGCCTTCCCTTCCGTCTCTCTGCTTTCCTACTGTCTTCATCCAATCCTTCTTACTCCTTTCCATGGCAAGCTTATGTAGGGTTTCACCGTTGTCAGTGGCTACCTCCCATCCCCTCAGTGAAAATGTTCCTATGCTCTGTCACAGCATATGGCTAATCAGCTGTCGGTTCTCGGTCAGGCCGGAATAGAATCCAGTGATTCTTTTGCGTCTGTCACTAACGCCCCGCTTGCTAGGAGTTTGAAGCACGTCACAGTCATTCAATCATTGAATCCTACTCAGAATACCACAGACAAGGTTTAGACCTTCCGGATTCTCTTGAATGCCGCCATCAGTTCTCGCCTATACCACGAAGACTCTGATCTCACGGAATGGCTGGCTCGTTTGTCAGGCGAGCACTCGGTTGTCAGGCGATCAACCATGCATCGTGTATCAGGAATCCAAGAGATATTCACTAGAGCCTTGGTTGCTTGTAGAACAAAAGTGGTTGTCAGTCACCTTGTTCATAGGTGAGAATGATGATGAGTGTCACGAATCATCACATTCATCAAGTTGAAGAACAAGTGATATCTTGGACAAAGAACAAGCGGAATTGAATAGAAGAACAATAGTAATTGCATTAATACTCGAGGTACAGCAGAGCTCCACACCTTAATCTATGGTGTGTAGAAACTCCACCGTTGAAAATACATAAGAACAAGGTCTAGGCATGGCCGAATGGCCAGCCTCCCAAAGTGAGTTCTGATGGTGTTTTTGCGGAAAAACGAATTTCCAACACACAAATCCAACCGGCAAGTGTACCGGGTCGCATCAAGTAATAATAACTCACAAGAGTGAGGTCGATCCCACAGGGATTGATGGATCAAGCAATTTTAGTGGGTGATTAGTTTAGTCAAGCTAACATTGAAGTGAATTGTGTGAAGTGTAGCCAACAGAAAGTAAATTAACAAGAATTGTAAATGACAGAATGTAAATAGGCAGGAAGCTTAAAGAACAAGTAATGTAAATTGCAGAAACTTAAATGACAAGAAATGTAAATTGCAGGAAATGTAAAGGGAATTGGGTGCAGGAAATTTAAAGGAAAGCAATAAGCAGCACTTAGAATAATTGCAGAATAATAAAATTGCATAAAAAGTAAAAGGGATTGGGTGCTGGGAATTAAAACTTCAATAAGAAAATGTAAAATGCAATCAAGCAAAGAAATAAAAGATGAAGTAAGTGAAGCAGATTCAAACAGAGATGAAATTTGCTTGAAGAACAAGACAAAAAGAAACTTAGCTCAATTGTAAAATCTAAAAGAGGATTTGAGGATCCAAGAAGAGCAATGAACTCAGGAAGCAAATCTGGATCTCAATTCTCCTTTGCTCAGTCAGAAAATATATTGCAGAAGAAATTGAGGTTTAAAAATAGCAGAGAAAATTAAAACCCAATCCTTGGGTCAATTGAAAGGAAGAGTGGAAGATGATTCTCAGAATTTGAATCAATGGAGCTCTTCAAACTCAATTCAAGATCCAAGACAGAAAAGCTAAAGTTGCAGAAGAAGAAGATTTAAAACAGCAATTGGATTTTTAATTATGCAGAAAGATTAACAAGAGATCTCAAGGTGGAATTGAAACAGAATTTCTTCAATTCTCTACCCAAGATTTAAAACGAAAATGGAAACTAAGAGAGTTTTCTAATGGAGCCCCCCTACAATAGATGAAAATGATGCCTTTATATAGGCTTTTAAAAATGAAAAATGAAAATGAAATTAAAACAAATTACAAAAATGAAAATCCTAATTTAATTGATCCATGTGCCTTTGAGTGATGATGTGGGCTTAGCTTGCTTTGGATTTGAGGAGAAATGGGTTTGGTCGGCCTTGATTCAATTTGGTGAAGAATTGAATTAAATTGAATTTTGGTTGATTTTTGGCCCATGACAAGTTGCTCCCAGGAGGCTGCCCTGCCCTTGTGGAGGGCAGGGCAGAAAATTGATGCATGGTGCGTGCTTTTGGTGCGGCTTGGTGCTGCCTTGGCGCAGCCTGATGCGTGAAACGCTGCCCTGCCCACGCCAAGGGCAGGGCAAGAAAATTTGATGCGCCAGAATTGTGTTGGTGCGCACGTTGATGCTTGCCGTGCTAAGTTGTGTGCGCGTTGGTGCTTCTTGGTGCTGCCAGGAATTGAGCTTGGTGCTTAGGATGCTGCCCTGCCCTTGTGGAGGGCAGGGCAATGTTGCCTTGGTGCACCACTTCCTTGACCGTGTGTCTCCCTCTTCGAGCCTTGGTGGAAGCATTTTGGTTTATTTTCGCTTGTTTTTGGCCCTTAAAGATGCCTCTCGTTCCTGCCTCAATTGTGCACCAAATATGGATTGCTATATATCGTTGGAAAGCTCTGAATGTCAGCTTTCCAACGCAACTGGAAGCACATCAATCGGACGTCTGTAGCTCAAGTTATAGCCCTTTGAAGTAGGCATGGTCATGCTGTCTGCGGCCAGATTTTAACTTAGCGAAAATTCTTGCTTCCAACCATACTTTACATCACAATTCTGCCCTGCCCTTGGCAAGGGCAGGATCGTGTGCGTGATGGCTGCTTCCTTTCTTGATTTGGTCATGGGCCACGCTTTTAAAAGCGTGGCCTAAGGCTCCAAAGTGTACCCCAACTTCAAAGTGTACCCCAAAGCTCTTTTTTTCTCCTTTTTTGTGCTTCTTTGCTTCTTTTTCTTCTTATTTCCTACAAGATTTATAAAATTAAAATATCAAGAAAATATATCATTTAAGTACAAAAAGCATTCAATATTTAAGCACAAATCATCAATTTCTTGTATGAAAAAGCATAGAAAATGGGTATATGATCAAAAGGCTCTGTAATACAATAGCAAAAGGTCCTACTTATAGAAAACTAGTAGCCTAGGGTGTACAGAGATGAGTAAATGACATAAAAATCCACTTCCGGGCCCACTTGGTGTGTGCTTGTGCTGAGCAATGAAGCAATTTCGTGTAGAGACTCTTCTTGGAGTTAAACGCCAGCTTTTATGCCAGTTTGGGCGTTTAACTCCCATTTAGGTGCCAGTTCCGGCGTTTAACGCTGGAATTCCTGAGGGTGACTTTGAACGCCGGTTTGGGCCATCAAATCTTGGGCAAAGTATGGACTATCATATATTGCTGGAAAGCCCAGGATGTCTACTTTCCAACGCCGTTGAGAGCGCGCCAATTGGGCTTCTGTAGCTCCAGAAAATCCACTTCGAGTGCAGGGAGGTCAGAATCCAACAGCATCTGCAGTCCTTTTCAGTCTCTGAATCAGATTTTTGCTCAGGTCCCTCAATTTCAGCCAGAAAATACCTGAAATCACAGAAAAACACACAAACTCATAGTAAAGTCCAGAAAAGTGAATTTTAACTAAAAACTAATAAAAATATACTAAGAACTCAACTAAAACTACTAAAAACATACTAAAAACAATGCCAAAAAGGGTACAAATTATCCGCTCATCACCTACAATAAACTTTGAAAGTTGCTTGTTCCCCAAGCACTTGAAAAATGGTTAGCATGCATGAATTATTTGTTGGCTTTTGAACTTACTTTAGTGTGAGAACACCAAACTTAGTACCTTGCCAATAGTTCTCATGCATCAAATTGACCATATGTGGAACTCTTTTTCTTTGCTAAAGGCAATAAGACTAAAAACTAGAAAATAGACATTGGTTAAGTAGTTTCTCTGATTGCTTGGAGCTAGCAACCCTTTATGCAGAAGGTGAGAATGTGTTTTTAAATGAGATTTTTGGTGGAACACCAAACTTAGCATTCTTCATTCTCCCTTTGTTTTGGTGTGCAACACCAAACTTAGCTCCTTGCAATATAGATAAAGCTACTTAGCCTCTTTATTGAAATAGCTACGGAAAGAAAACTACCTCAGGATGGGTTGCCTCCCAACAAGCGCTTCTTTATTGTCACTAGCTTGACATCTTGTTCTTTGATCATGGAGGCTGAAAATCATAGTGCCTTAGCTTTTCTCCTCTTACTGTGAACTTCCTTCCGGTCTCCTCCATTTCTTGGTGCTTTTCTTCAGAGATTCCAGAGGTAGAGAACTCTCTCCTGGTTTATGCCATACAACCAAAACAGCAAAGATACACAGAACACTCTGTAGCTTGAGTGCAGTGAGAGTTAGTAGAGACAAAGTCTCAAACAGTTAATGTGCAAGTTAGAAATAAAAGAAACAGAAAAGAAAAAGTGCTTGATCTAAATCACTACCTCACTTAATCATTGTCAACCTAATCAATCCTTGGTAACAGCACCAAAAACTTGATGTGGGGAGAACGATCCGACATAAAACTCACCGGCAAGTGCACCGGGTCGCATCAAGTAATAAAAACTCACGGGAGTGAGGTCGATCCCACAGGGATTAAAGGATTGAGCAATTTTTGCTTAGTGGTTGATTTAGTCAAGCGAACAAGAGTTGATTGTGTGAAATCTTGGTTGACAGGAATTAAATTGCAAGGGATGTAAAAGGGAAGTGGTGAATTGCAGTAAATTAAAGAGAACGGAAGATAAAAGTGCTGAATCTTAAAGTGCAAAAAAATTAAATGGCAGAAACTTATAACGCAAGAAATATAAATTACAGAATCTTAGAGTGTAAGAAATGTAAATGACTTGAATTGTAAATGGGTCAGGGATGTAGGATTGCAGAAATTAAACAGAGAAAAGTGAAATTAAACAAACAGTAAAGGAGCAGATGAATTCAAATAAACCGGATCTCAAATGGAAATGAAAATAAGCTTGGTGTAGTAATTAAACAAGGAAATTAAAATGGAGACCAATAGATCTCAGGACCCAAGATACTAGATAACTAAGTCTAGATCTCAATGCCTTCCTAGATCCAAATTCAGAGAGCAATTGCAAAATTTAAGAAGAGAGCAATGTAGAAAAGTAATTTCAAAGTTCAATTTCCAAAAGTTGCAGTAAATCAAAATAGAGGGAGATCTCAAGGTGAGATTGAAACAGAATTCCTTCAATTCTTAACACCCAAGACTCAAGACAAGTGTAAATGAAATTGAAAACAAGAAAACTAAGAGGAAGAGAATTCAATTCTCCTTCCCAAGAACTCTCCAATTCTCAAAACAACCATCAAAATGTAAAGTGAGCTCTCTCTGTAACTACTATTCCAATTCTGAAAGAATGCTCCTCTAAAACTTAAAATCTAAGCTATTTATACACTCTCTTCAAATGGTCCTCAAGCCTTGAATTGGGCCTTTGATCTTGATGGAATTGGGTTGACAATAGCCTCTGTTGATTGCTCTTGGTGTTGGGAAGAAACCCACTTGTGAACCGGGCCATGAACCATTTAAGCTTGAGTCAAAGTTTGAGGCAAACTTTGACTCAAACTTTTTTTTACAGATTTGCCCATTTTGCTGATTTCCACATTTGGCTCAACGTTTGAGGTCAAACGTGAGCTCAAACGTGGCTCCTCCCATGTTTCTCTTTTGGCCACCGTTTGGCCCAACGTTTGAGGCAAATGTTGGCGCAAACGTTGGCTTGTTTAAGACTTCAAACAGAGTACCCTTCCTTGCTAGAATGGCGCCAACATTTGACTCAAAGTTTGAGGCAAATGTTGGCGCAAGCTTTTTGCTCCCTGGGTCTTTCTTCTTTTGCTCTGATGGTACCAACGTTTGACCTCAAGTTTGAGGCAAACGTTGGCGCAAACTTTTGATCCCTCCAGGGTGAAGTCAAGCTCTTCCTCACGTTTGAGCTAAAGTTTGAGGCAAACTTTGGCTCAAGCTTTTTGTCCTCTGTTGCTCTTTGCCATTCCTTCTTTCTTCAAGCTTCTTCAAAGCTCTTTTCACCTATCATCAATCAATCAAAAACATCAAATCTATGCTATAATCATGAGAGTTCTTCTTCTTCTGGAAATTTAAGCAATTATGGCATAAAAACTCATGAAAATGCATCAATTCATCCATGGTTGATTGAATCAAAGGAAACATGAAATTCTACCCAAATGGCTTGCTTATGGCTCAAGAAAGTGCATAAAATCTATTGAAAACAAAGGAAAAAGACTAGTGAAACTAGGCTAAGATGACTTGTCATCAGCAGCCTCGCGCTTTCACAACTCTCTGTTCGAAATTCATATTGCCACTTTATAGTGTGATGTTAACGCGTGGTTGACGCTGTCGCATGGATGGCCAAACTGTGGAAACGGCGCAGACACGTGGGGCACCCGTACGCATGGTAGGGCTTGTGCGTCTGGCACGAGTTCAGCGCAACTCCAGCGCAACTTACTGCTATACACCCTTTTACGTCGAATTTCAGGGCCACGCATTCGTGTGGGTGACGCGGACGTGTGGGGAGGCTATTGTACTAATGACGTGGTTGCGTCATTCACGCGGTCGCGTGGGTCAAATTGTGCCAGAGGCACGCCTCCAGCCACACTTTCGCGTTACTCTCTGTTCATTTTATTTTCTTCCCAACGCACCTATGACGCGAACGCGTCGGCGACGCTGGTGCGTCGCGTGCGTTCCCCCCTTTTTTTCATGCAATATGCAAAAGCAGATTATTTGCGCTAATACTCAGAAGAGTTATAGAAAAAGAAAAACTAAGAAAAGAGAATGGAACGATCATACCATGATGGGTTGTCTCCCACCCACCACTTTGCTTTAACGTCCTTAAGTTGGACGCTCCACTAGCTCAGTCCTCTGCTGTGGGTGGATCTTCCAAGAGGAAGATTTTTAACTCCTTCTTTTTCTTCATCTGCTCACAATTATATAGCTTTAAACGATGTCCATTGACTTTGATGAATTCAGAGCTTGAAGGATGACTTAGGTGAAAAACTCCGTATGGTGCAGCCTTCTCTACTCTATAAGGGCCGTCCCATCTTGATCTCAACTTGCCTAGCATGAGCCTCAATCTGGAGTTGTAAAGGAGGACTAAGTCCCCAGGTTGGAACTCTTTCCTCTTGATGTGCTTATCATGCACAGCCTTCATCTTTTCCTTGTAAAGCCTGGAGTTCTCATAAGCTTCTAGGCGAAGGCTTTCTAATTCCTGCAGTTGCAACTTCCTTTCAGCTCCGGCTTTCTCAAATCCCATGTTGCACTCCTTCACTGCCCAAAAGGCTTTGTGCTCTACCTCAACTGGGAGGTGACATGCTTTTCCATAAACTAAGCGGAAAGGACTCATCCCAATGGGTGTCCTGTATGCCGTCCGATAAGCCCAAAGCGCATTTTGGAGTTTGGTGCTCCAATCTCTTCGATGAGGTTTGACTATCTTCTGCAATGTACGCTTTACCTCTCTGTTAGACACCTCGGCTTGCCCATTAGTCTGGGGATGGAAGGTTGTTGCCACTTTATAAATTATCCCATGCCTTTTCAGTAATCCTGTTAGTCTCCTGTTACAAAAATGGGTGCCCTGATCGCTCACGATTGCTCGTGGGGATCCAAAGTGACAAATAATATGGTTTCGAACAAAGGAAACAACAGTGCTAGCATCATCAGTGCGGGTAGGAATTGCTTCCACCCATTTAAAAACGTAATCCACAGCTAACAATATATAAAGGTAACCATTAGAATTTTGAAATAGACATATGAAGTCAATGCCCCAAACATCAAAATTTCACAGAAAAGCATAATCTGTTGAGGCATCTTGTCCCTCTTAGATACATTACCAAACCTTTGGCATGGGGAACAAGATTCACAAAATTCAGCAGTGTCTTTAAAAAGAATAGGCCACCAGAATCTACAGTCTAAAATTTTTCTAGCTGTTCTTTGAGGGCCAAAATGTCCTCCACTCTCAGATGAGTGGCAGGCCTCTAAAATGGACTGAAATTCTGATTGAGGCACACATCGTCTAATTACCTGGTCAGCACCACACCTCCATAAACATGGATCATCCCATATATAATATTTGGACTCACTTTTCAGCTTGTCTCTTTGATGCTTAGTAAAGTTTGGGGAAAAAGTATGGCTGACTAGATAATTAGCGACAGGCACATACCAAGGGACTATGTTAGATACTGCTTCTAAGTTGTCAAATGGGAAATCGTCGTTTATAGGAGTGGAGGCATCCTTGATGTGCTCAAGGCGACTCAAATGGTCTGCCACTAGATTCTGGTTACCACTCCTATCCTTGATTTCTAAATCAAATTCTTGTAGTAGCAGTATCCAACGTATAAGCCTTGGTTTGGACTCTTTTTTAGCTAATAAATACTTCAGAGCTGCGTGGTCTGAGTACACTACTACTTTAGTACCAAGTAAATAGGCTTGGAATTTATCCAGAGTGAACACAATAACTAAGAGTTCTTTTTCAGTAGTAGTGTAATTAGACTAAGCAGCGTCTAAAGTCTTAGACGCGTAAGTGATTATGAAAGGATCCATACCTTCACGCTGAGCCAGCGCTGCTTCTACTGTATGATTGGAAGCATCGCACATGATTTCAAATGGCTGGCTCCAGTCTGGTCCTCTCACAATTGAAGCCTGAGTCAGGGCAGTCTTTAGCTTATCAAAAGCTTGCGCATAATCCTCACTAAACTCGAACTCGATGTCTTTCTGCAGCAATCTGATCAATGAATGGCAAGGGGTAATAATCCTTGCGAGTGGCTTGGTGGAGACGCCTATAGTCAATGCAAACTCTCCATGAATTCTGCACTCTAGTTGTCAGAAGCTCTCCTTGCTCATTTCTTACTGTTGTGACTCTAGACATCTTGGGCACCACTTGTACTGGACTGACCCATTTGCTATCTGAAATGGGGTAAATGATATCTGCTTCAAGTAGTCTGGTTACTTCCTTCTTGATAACTTCTAAAATGGTTGGTGATGAGCGGATAATTTGTACACTTTTTGGCATTGTTTTTAGTATGTTTTTAGTATGATTTAGTTAGTTTTTAGTATATTTTTATTAGTTTTTAGTTAAAATTCACTTTTCTAGACTTTACTATGAGTTTGTGTGTTTTTCTGTGATTTCAGGTATTTTCTGGCTGAAATTGAGGGACCTGAGCAAAAATCTGATTCAGAGACTGAAAAGGACTGCAGATGCTGTTGGATTCTGACCTCCCTGCACTCGAAGTAGATTTTCTGGAGCTACAGAAGCCCAATTGGCGCGCTCTCAACGGCGTTGGAAAGTAGACATCCTGGGCTTTCCAGAAATATATGATAGTCCATACTTTGTCCAAGATTTGATGGCCCAAACCGGCGTTCAAAGTCACCTTCAGAATTCCCAGCGTTAAACGCCGGAACTGGCACCAAAGTGGGAGTTAAACGCCCAAACTGGCACAAAAGCTGGCGTTTAACTCCAAGAAGAGTCTCTACACGAAAGTGCTTCAATGCTCAGCCCAAGCACACACCAAGTGGGCCCGGAAGTGGATTTTTATGTCTTTTACTCATCTTTGTAATTCTTAAGCTACTAGTTCCCTATAAATAGGACCTTTTACTATTGTATTTTTCATCTTTGGACATCTAGTTCTTAGATCAGATCTTGGTTCTTCTGGTTCCCTCTCTGGGACCGAAGCCAATGATCACTTTTGTTCTTATGTATCTTCAACGGTGGAGTTTCTACACACCATAGATTAAGGTGTGGAGCTCTGCTGTACCTCGAGTATTAATGCAATTACTATTGTTCTTCTATTCAATTCCGCTTGTTCTTGTTCCAAGATATCACTTGTGCTTCAACTTGATGAATGTGATGATCCATGACACTCATCATCATTCTCACCTATGAACGTGTGACTGACAACCACCTCCGTTCTACCTTAGATTGGGTGAATATCTCTTGGATTCCTGATACACGATGCATGGTTGATCGCTTGACAACTGAGCGCTCGCCTGACAAACGAGCCAGCCATTCCGTGAGATCAGAGTCTTCGTGGTATAGGCTAGAACTGATGGCGGCATTCAAGAGAATTCGGAAGGTCTAAACCTTGTCTGTGGTATTCTGAGTAGGATTCAATGATTGAATGAATGTGACGAGCTTCAAACTCCTGAGGGCGGGGCGTTAGTGACAGACGCAAAAGAATCATTGGATTCTATTCCGGCATGATTGAGAATCGACAGATGGATATCCGTGCCGTGACAGGGTGCGTTGAACATTTCCACTGAGAGGATGGGAGGTAGCCACTGACAACGGTGAAACCCTTGCATAAGCTTGCCATGGAAAGGAGTAAGAAGGATTGGATGAAGACAGTAGGAAAGCAGAGAGACGGAAGGGACAAAGCATCTTCATATGCTTATCTGAAGTTCTCACCAATGGAATACATAAGTATCTCTATCTTTATCTTTATGTTTTATTCATATATCATCCATAACCATTTGAGTCTGCCTGACTAAGATTTACAAGGTGACCATAGCTTGCTTCATACCAACAATCTCCGTGGGATCGACCCTTACTCGCGTAAGGTTTATTACTTGGACGACCCAGTGCACTTGCTGGTTAGTTGTGCGAAGTTGTGTTTATGCCATGGTATTGAGCACCAAGTCTTTGGGGCCATTACTAGGGATTATTTGAGTTGTGAAAAGTAGTGATCACAATTTCGTGCACCAAGTTTTTGGCGCCGTTGCCGGGGATTGTTTCGTGTATGGACAACTGACGGTTCATCTTGTTGCTTAGATTAGGTACTTTTTTTTCAGAATTTCTTTAAAAATGAATTCTAGAGTTTCATGATGATCTGTTGAAATCTGGCTGGCTGAGAAGCCATGTCTAATCTTATTGGACCGAGGTTTCAACTTATCATCACAAGAGCTTGTTGATTTCTATCAAACTTGCTATTGGAGCAATGATCTGCTGAGGCTTGGCTGGCCATTGGCCATGTCTAGTGTTTTGTACCGAAGCTTTCTTTGAAAGCTTGGCTGGCTGTGAAGCCATGTCTAATTCCTGGACCGGAGTCTTAGACTAGCATTGCAATGATTCCTGAAATTCAAATTAAGAATTCTGAAACCTTCATTTTCTATTTTCATATAATTTTCGAAAAAGCAAAAAAAAATTAAAAAAATCATAAAAACCAAAAATATTTTATGTTTCTTGTTCAGTCCAGTGTCTCATTTTAAGTTTGGTGTCATGCATGCATTGTTTATTTGACCTTGGTTCTATTTCCAAGTCAGTAGTACAGGGAACTGAAGATTCAGAACATGCAGCAGAGGAATTACACAGAAAAAGCTGGGCGTTCAAAACGCCCAGTGAAGAAGGACAGACTGGCGTTTAAACGCCAGCCAGGGTGCCTGGTTGGGCGTTTAACGCCCAAAAAGGTAGTGCATTGGGCGTTAAACGCTAGAATGTGCACCATTCTGGGCGTTTAACGCCAGGATGGCACAAGAGGGAAGATTCTGTTTTTAATGCAAATTTTTTTCAAGTTTTCAAAGTTTTTCAAAATCAAATCTTTTTCAAATCATATCTTTTCAATCAAACCTTTTTCAAAATCAATTTCTTTCCTTTTTCAAAAATACTTGCTAACAATTAATGATTTGATTCAACATTTCAAGTATGTTACCTTTTCTGTTGAGGAAGGTTTAATGTTTGAATCATATCTTTTCTTGTTAGGCAAGTCATTAATCAAATCTTTTTTTTAAAAATTGTTTTCAAATCATATCTTTTCAACCATATCTTTTTAAAAGCATAACTTTTCAATCAAATCTTTTTAATCACATCTTTTTCAAAATAGTTTTCAATCATATCTTTTTAAATTCTAATTTCAAAATCTTTTTCAAAAATTACTTGATTTCTTTCCCACTCTTGATTTTCGAAAATCAATTAAAGTTTTTCAAAATGTTTTTAAAATCTTTTTAATTTAGTTTTCGAAATTTCTTCCCCTCTTCTTACATCCTTCTATTTATGGAGTACCACTCCTCCTCAATGCACAATTCAAACTCTATCTGACTAAGTTCGAATTATTCTACCTCTTCCTTCTAATTTTCTTTTCCTCTGACACCTCAAGGAATCTCTATACTGTGACATAGAGGATTCCATATTTTCTTGTTCTCTTCTCTTTCATATGAGCAGGAACAAAGACAAAGGCATTCTTGTTGAAGCTGACCCTGAACCTGAAAGGACCTTGAAGCGAAAGCTAAGAGAAGCTAAGGCACAACTCTCTATAGAGGACCTGGCAAAAATCTTCAAAAAAGAAGAACCCATGGCAGCCGAAAACAACAACAATGCCAACAATGCAAGGAAGGTGCTGGGTGACTTTACTGCACCTACTCCCGACTTCTATGGGAGAAGCATCTCTATCCCTGCCATTGGAGCAAACAACTTTGAGCTTAAGCCTCAATTAGTTTCTCTAATGCAACAGAATTGCAAGTTCCATGGACTTCCATTGGAAGATCCTCATCAGTTCTTAGCTGAATTCTTGCAAATCTGTGACACTGTCAAGACTAATGGGGTTGACCCTGAGGTCTACAGACTTATGCTATTCCCTTTTGCTGTAAGAGACAGAGCTAGGACATGGTTGGACTCACAACCTAAAGAAAGCCTGAACTCTTGGGAAAAGCTAGTCAATGCCTTTTTGGCAAAGTTCTTTCCACCTCAAAAATTGAGTAAGCTTAGAGTGGAAGTCCAAACCTTTAGACAGAAGGAAGGTGAATCCCTCTATGAAGCTTGGGAAAGATACAAACAATTAATCAAAAAATGTCCTTCTGACATGCTTTCTGAATGGAGCATCATAGGTATTTTCTATGATGGTCTCTCTGAACTGTCCAAGATGTCTTTGGATAGCTCTGCTGGAGAATCTCTTCATCTGAAGAAGACGCCTACAGAAGCTCAAGAACTAATTGAAATGGTTGCAAATAACCAATTCATGTAGACTTCTGAAAGGAATCCTGTGAACAATGGGACGAATCAGAAGAAAGGAGTTCTTGAGATTGATACTCTGAATGCCATATTGGCTCAGAACAAAATATTGACTCAGCAAGTCAATATGATTTCTCAAAGTCTGTCTGGAATGCAAGCTGCACCAGGCAGTACTAAGGATGCTTCATCTGAAGAAGAAGCTTATGATCCTGAGAAACCTTCAATGGAAGAGGTGAATTACATGGGAGAACCTTATGGAAACACCTATAATTCTTCATGGAGAAGTCATCCAAATTTCTTATGGAAGGATCAACAGAGACCTCAACAAGGTTTCAACAATAATAATGGTGGAAGAAACAGGTTTAGCAATGGCAAGCCTTTTCCATCATCTTCTCAGCAACAGATAGAGAATTCTAAGCAGAGCCACTCTGACTTAGCAACCATGGTCTCTGATCTAATCAAAACCACTCAAAGTTTCATGACTGAAACAAGGTCCTCCATTAGGAATTTGGAGGCACAAGTGGGACAGCTGAGCAAGAAAGTTACTGAACTCCCTCCTAGTACTCTTCCAAGCAATACAGAAGAAAATCCAAAAGGAGAGTGCAAGGCCATCAACATGGCCGAACTTGAAGAGGATGAAGAGGCAGTGAATGCCACTGAGGAAGACCTTAATGGGCGTGCACTGGCCTCCACTGAGTTCCCCAATGAGGAACTATGGGAATCTGAGGCTCAAAATGAGACCATAGAGATTCCATTAGACTTACTTCTGCCATTCATGAGCTCTGATGAGTATTCTTCCTCTGAAGAGGATGAGTATGTCAGTGAAGAGAAAGTTGCTAAATACCTTGGAGCAATCATGAAGCTAAATGACAAGTTATTTGGTAATGAGACTTGGGAGAATGAACCTCCTTTGCTCACCAAAGAACTGGATGACTTGTTGGTGGACGAAATTATGATCACTATTCTTTGTATTTGTATGAAATCATTATTATGGCATCAGTTGTTTTCACAACTCCGTTCAACTAACCAGCAAGTGTACTGGGTCGTCCAAGTAATAAACCTTACGCGAGTAAGGGTCGATCCCACAGAGATTGTTGGTATGAAGCAAGCTATGGTCACCTTGTAAATCTCAGTTAGGCAGATTAAATTGGTTTATGGGTTCGAAAATAGAAATAAGAAAATAGATGAAATAATAAAAGGGATAGAATACTTATGCAGATTCATTGGTGGGAATTTCAGATAAGCGAATGGAGATACTGTATGGTTCAAGGACGCCTACTTTCCTACTGCTTCAACTCAATCCTTCTTACTCCTTTCCATGGCAAGCTGTGTATAGGGGTTCACTGTTCGACGATGGCTACTTTCTATCCTCACGGGAAAATGGTCCTCTGTGGCTGTCACTCGCATGGCTAATCGTCAGGAGGCATCACCTGGCCGAGGGCTACATCCCATCCTCGCAGTGAAAACTACGCTCACGCGCTCTGTCCCAGCACGGCTAATCACTGATTGGTTCCCGCGCCTACTGGAATAGAATCCCTTGATTCTTTTGCATCTGTCACTAACGCCCAGCACTTGCGAGTCTGAAGCACGTCACAGTCATTCATTACCGGAATCCTACTCGGAATACCACAGACAAGGTTAGACTTTCCGGATTCCCAGGATCCTACTCGGAATACCACAGACAAGGTGAGACTTTCCGGATCCTCATAAATGCTGCCATCTATCTAGCTTATACCACGAAGATTCTGTTGGGGAATCTAAGAGATACACATTCAAGCTCTGTTGCATGTAGAACGGAAGTGGTTGTCAATCACGTGCGTTCATAAGTGAGAATGATAATGAGGGTCATATAATCATCACATTCATCATGTTCTTGGGTATGAATAAATATCTTGGAATAAGAATAAGATAGAATTGAATGGAATAAAATAGAATTGCATTAATACTTGAGGTACAGCAGAGCTCCACACCCTTAATCTATGGTGTGCAGAAACTCCACCGTTGAAAATACATAAGTGAAAGGTTCAGGCATGGCCGAATGGCCAGCCCCCTTAAATGTGATCAATAGTCTCTTAGGATGAAGAATAAAACAAATCTGAGACCAAAGATGTCTAATACATTAGTAAATCATCCTATTTATAATAAACTAGCTCCTAGGGTTTACATGAGTAAGTAATTGATGCATAAATCCACTTCCGGGGCCCACTTGGTGTATGTTTGGGCTGAGCTTGATCAATCCACGAGCTGAGGCTTCTCTTGGAGTTGAACTCCGAGTTATGACGTGTTTTGGGCGTTCAACTCCGGATCATGACGTTTTTCTAGCGTTTAACTCCAGACAGCAGCATGAACTTGGCGTTCAACGCCAAGTTACGTCGTCAATTTCCGAATAAAGTATGGACTATTATATATTTCTGGAAAGCCCTGGATGTCTACTTTCCAACGCCGTTGAGAGCGCGCCAATTAGAGTTCTGTAGCTCCAGAAAATCCATTTCGAGTGCAGGGAGGTCAGATTCCAACAGCATCAGTAGTCATTTTGTCAGCCTTTTTCAGAGTTTTGCTCAAGTCCCTCAATTTCAGCCAGAAATTACCTGAAATCACAGAAAAACACACAAACTCATAGTAAAGTCCAGAAATGTGAATTTAACATAAAAACTAATGAAAACATCCCTAAAAGTAGCTTAAACTTACTAAAAACTACCTAAAAACAATGCCAAAAAGCGTATAAATTATCCGCTCAAAAGATCAAAAGACATATGCACTGTTCAAGCATTCATTCAGAAAACAAAAAGTATTGCCACCACATCAATATAAGTAAGTTAAATTCAAGGATAAATTCGAAATTTATGTACTTCTTGTTCTTTTGAATTAAAACATTTTTCATTTAAGAGAAGTGAAGGATTAATGGATTTTATTCATAGCTTTAAGGCATGGTTACATACTAATGATCATGAAATAAAGACACAAAACATAGATAAACACAATATTAAAAACCGAAAAACAGAAAGAAATAAAGAACAAGGAATGAATCCACCTCTAGTGGCGTCTTCTTCTTGAAGGTCCCACAATGTCCTTAAGCTCTTCTATGTCCCTTCCTTGCCTTTGTTGCTCCTCCCTCATTGCTCTTTAATCTTCTCTTATTTCTTGGAGAATGATGGAGTGCTCATGATGTTCCACCCTTAATTGTTCCACATTGTGGCTCAAACCTTCTAAAGAAGTGTTGAGTTGCTCCCAATAGTTGTTTGGAGGAAAGTGCATCCCTTGAGGCATCTCAGGGATTTCTTGATGATGAGCTTCCTCATGCATCTCTTGAGAACCGTGAGGGGCTTCTCTTGCTTGCTCCATCCTCTTCTTGGTGATGGGCTTATCTTCTTCAATGAAGATGTCTCCTTCTATGATGACTCCAGCTGAGTAACATAGATGGCAAATAAGGTGAGGAAAAGCTAGCCGTGCCATGGGTGAGGGCTTGTCGGCTATTTTGTAGATTTCATTGGAGATGACCTCATGAACTTCTACTTCCTCTCCAATCATGATGCCATGAATCATGATGGCCCGATCCACAGTAACTTCAGATCGGTTGCTAGTAGGAATAATGGAGCGTTGAATGAACTCCAACCATCCTCTAGCTATAGGCTTGAGGTCCAGTCTTCTTAGTTGGACTGGCTTGCCTTTGGAGTCTCTCTTCCATTGAGCTCCTTCCACACAAATGTCCACAAGGACTTGGTCCAACCTTTGATCAAAGTTGACCCTTCTAGTGTAGGGGCGTTCATCTCCTTGCATCATGGGCAAGTGAAACGCCAACCTTACATTTTCCGGACTGAAATCCAAGTATTTCCCCCTAACCATTGTGAGATAATTCTTTGGACTTGGGTTCATACCTTGGTCATGGTTCCTAGTGATCCATGCATTGGCATAGAACTCTTGAACCATTAAGATTCCGACTTGTTGCATGGGGTTGGTTAAGACTTCCCAACCTCTTCTTCGAACTTCATGTCGGATCTCCGGATACTCATTTTTCTTGAGCTTGAAAGGGACCTCAGGGATCACCTTCTTCTTTGCCACAACATCATAGAAGTGGTCTTGATGGCTCTTGGAGATGAATCTTTCCATCTCCCATGACTCGGAGGTGGAAGCTTTTGTCTTCCCTTTTCCTTTTCTAGAGGATACTCCGGCCTTAGGTGCCATTGGTAATGGAAAAACAAAAAAAAAAGCTTATGCTTTTACCACACCAAACTTAAAATATTGCTCGCCCTCGAGCAAGAGAAGAATGAAGAGAAGAAGAAGAAGAAGAAAATATGGTAGAGAAGGGGGAGTGGTAGGTTCGGTTTAGGTGAAGAAGAAGGGGTTTGTGTTGTGTGAAAATGAAGTAGAAAGGAAGGGTATTTATAGGGAGATGGAGGAGGTATGTTCGGCCATTTTGGGTTGGAATGGGTGGGAAATTGGTTTTGAATTTTTGAAGGTAGGTGGGGTTTATGGGGAAGAGTGGATGGATGTGAATGGTGAATGGGGTAATTAGGAAGAGGAATTGAGGTGATTGGTGAAAGTTGTTTGGGAAGTGTGACATGGGGAAGAGTGAATTTAGATTAGGAGAGTGTGATTAGGATTAAGAGGGAAGGTGGGAATATGGTAGGTGGGGATCCTGTGGGGTCCATAGATCCTTGAGGTGATCCTGTGGGGTCCGCAGATCCTGAGGTGTCAAGGAATTCCATCCCTGCACCAAATAGGCATGTAAAATGCCTTTGTGCATCATTCTGGCGTTTAAACGCCCATTGGTGCACATTCTGGGCGTTCAACGCCCATGTAAAGCATGTTTCTGGCGTTGAATGCCAGTTTCATGCTTGTTACTGGCGTTCAGCGCCAGTTTTTTCCTCTCTGGGCACATTCCTGGCGTTCAGCGCCAGAATGTTGCTTGTTTCTGGCGTTCAGCGCCAGAATGGTGCTCTGTTCTGGCGTTGAACGCCAGCCAGATGCATCTTACTAGCGTTGAATGCCAGCCCGTGCGTCCTCCAGGGTGAAAATTTTTTTCTTCTGCTGTTTTTGATTCTGTTTTTAATTTTTATGATTTTTTCGTGACTCCTCATGATCATGTACCTAATAAAACACAAAATAACAATAAAATAAAATTTAGATAAATAAAATTGGGTTGCCTCCCAACAAGTGCTTCTTTAATGTCAATAGCTTGACAGTGGCTCTCATGGAGCCACAAGGTGATCAGGTCAATGTTGTATAGTTGTCCACACCAAACTTAGAGTTTGGATATAGGGTCTTAACACCAAACTTAGAGTTTGGTTGTGGTCTCACAACACCAAACTTAGAGTTTGACTGTGTGGGCTCTTCTTGACTCTGAACTGAGAGAAGCTCTTCATGCTTACTCTCTTCTGTCACAGAGGAATGGCCATGTGCCTTAAACACAAGGTAGTCCCCATTCAATTGAAGGACTAATTCACCTCTGTTGACATCTATCACAGCTCCTGCTGTGGCTAGGAAAGGTCTTCCAAGGATGATGCAATCATCCTCTTCCTTCCTAGTGTCTAAGATTATGAAATCAGCAGGGATGTAAAGGCCTTCAACCTTTACTAACACGTCCTCTACTATTCCATAAGCTTGTCTCAATGACTTGTCTGCCAGTTGTAATGAGAACAGGGCAGGTTGAACCTCAATGATCCCCAGCTTCTCCATTACAGAGAGTGGCATAAGATTTATCCCTGACCCCAGATCACACAGAGCTTTTTCAAAGATCATGGTGCCTATGGTACAAGGTATTAAGAACTTGCCAGGATCTTGTTTCTTTTGAGGTAGAATTTTCTGAATCCAAGTATCCAGTTCATTAATGAGCAAGGGAGGTTCACTTTCCCAAGTCTCATTACCAAATAACTTGGTATTCAGCTTCATGATGGCTCCTAAATATTGAGCAACTTGCTCTCCAGTCACATCTTCATCCTCTTCAGAGGATGAATAGTCTTCAGAGCTCATGAATGGCAGAAGGAGATTCAATGGAATCTCTATGGTCTCTGTATGAGCCTCAGATTCCTTTGGATCCTTAATAGGAAACTCCTTCTTGCTTGAGGGACGTCCTAGGAGGTCTTTCTCACTAGGATTTTCGTCCTCCTCCTCCCTTGTGCATTCGGCCATATTGACTATGTCAATGGCCTTGCACTCTCCTTTTGGATTTTCTTCTGTATTGCTTGGGAGAGTACTAGGAGGAGTTTCAATGACTTTCTTGCTCAGCTGGCCCACTTGTGCCTCCAGATTTCTAATGGAGGATCTTGTTTCACTCATGAAATTGAAAGTGGCCTTTGACAGATCAGAGACTACATTGGCTAAATTAGAGGTGTTTTGTTTAGAATTCTCTGTCTGTTGCTGAGAAGATGATGGATATGGCTTGCTATTGCCCAGCCTATTACGTCCACCATTGTTAAAGCCTTGTTGAGGCTTTTGTTGATCCTTCCATGAGAAATTTGGATGATTTCTCCATGATGGGTTATAGGTGTTTCCATAAGGTTCACCCATGTAATTAACCTCTGCCATGGCAGGGTTCGCAGGATCACAGGCTTCTTCAGAAGCTGCCTCTCTAGTACTGTTGGATGCATGTTGCCATCCATTCAGATTTTGAGAGATCGTGTCACTACAAGAAAAATACCCATTCAGCCACACTTTTTTTAGGCTACATTTGAAAAGCGTAGCCTATTCATAGAATAGGCTACGCTTTTTCCCGTGTTGCCTTTTTATAAGAGAAAAGAATACACAAATGCGGCATCATTTAAAAAGCGTAGCCTTAGGTATTATAGAAATCACTTATAAAGCGTAGCCGTAGGTTGATATCTATAGGTTTACTTTTTGTATTAAAGGAGACGCTTTTAAAGGGTAGCCTATTTGTTAAGTTTTGGGTGCATTTTAAAAGTGATGCCTAATGTATCTAGAGCAAAAAACTTAACACTTAGTAAATTTTTTCATTTTTTTCCTGAAAGCAAGCTAATGTAAAATTTTTTTCAATATTCAGCAAATGATACACATACAAACACTTAGCCAAATAAAATGAAAACATAAAACCCCACCTTAGTTTTTCCCTTCTTCGCGCCA
Source organism: Arachis stenosperma (assembly GCF_014773155.1). Lineage (NCBI taxonomy): Eukaryota > Viridiplantae > Streptophyta > Magnoliopsida > Fabales > Fabaceae > Arachis > Arachis stenosperma. Next base: position 45,294,477 of record NC_080378.1, on the reverse strand, counting down.
CCCCCAAATCAGAGAAGACTCTGCGCCATCACCACTCATTGTAACATCCCTAATTTCTAACCCTAAATTCCAAAATCCCCAAATTAACTCCGAAAATCCTAATTTCCCCAGTTTCTGACCCTAACATCTGCAACCTCACCCTCCTTCAACGTACAGACAAAAGCAGCACTGTAGAGAGAAGAGGGATCGGGAGAAGAAGAGAAGAGAGGAAAGGCCTGCCCAGCCGTCACCACCGCAGTGCCGCTGCAACTATTGCCACCTTCAGAGCTGCGGAAAGTCGTCCTCCCTGCCGTCGAATGCCGCCGTCGTGTCGCACATGAGAGAGAGAGAGAGAGAGGAGCTACCCACGATAGCTGCCGTCGAAGCCAGGCTCGTCGCCGTCACCACCCACGAAGCTGCGAGGAGCCGCTGTCGTGCTCGTGTCGCTGTGCGCCGTCGAGCTTCTCTCACCCTGAGCTGTCGATCTGTTGCCACCGCTACAAGGGCTTGTCGCTGGAGCCACGACTGTCAATGAGCTTCCGTCGCCACTGCCGTTCAAGCCGCTGCTGCCGTCGATTTGGAGTTGCTGCGATTGGAGCCACTAGTGGGGGTGAGTTGCTACTTCCCTATTGCCGTCCTAATCATATTCAGCGTCCACGGCCCTGAGCTATTTCTGCCCTTGAGTTCGTTGAGTTCGGATTCCTTGTGCTACTGTAACTGTCATTACTGCTGTGGGAACCAACGTTTCTGTTTGGCTGCTGTTGAAGGTCTTCCACCATCACTGGAGCTGCCCAGAATCATTGTGGAAGCTGCCAAGATATATGGTTGATTTCTAATTATGCCAAGACATCATCACTAATTAAGTTTCATGTTGATTTTTTTATTTTATTTTATGTCCTGACTGCATTATAACTTGTGAATCCCATTTCCTTTTTGATATTCAATGTTTTGACAAACTGCCATGGTTTATAATCTATTGATACTTGCCTTTTTCATGCTTAATCAGTCTGATTTAGAGATATTTTGGAGCTAACTAAGGCTTTTAACATGAAAGAGACTGAGGTAAAGGCATATATATATTTAAAATCCAGACTGAGGCAAAGGCAAAGGCTTTATGATTTTGCACTTACAGACTATGTATGTTCAAGCTTAGTAGTAAGTCCTGTATGGCTGTATAATCTTTCTTTCACGTGTTAATATTTCTTTGAGAATGTTGGCACAAAAAATGTAAAATGGTTGTCATATTGATATTGTATTTGTACTGATATTCCCATTTCTCGGGTATTCCTAGAATAGTAATTTTTTTTTTAATTTTTAGTGAAAAAAGTAATTTAACCCTCTGAACTTTAAGCTCACATGCACTTTACACCCAAAATCAATTTACTTTTTGTAACATTTTGATTTAGTACCTATTTATTAACTCACTGCCTCCCCTTATTTGTCAGTTATCTGTTTTGAAGCATGAAAACGAAGCATTATCAAATGCAGAAAAGCGAGCATCTGATGAGGTTCATAGTTTATCTGAAAGGGTGCAGCGCCTGCAGGTACTGCTCATTTCTTATTTGTGTTTCTTTGATATGGCCTAGGAACAAATGAGTCCCGTAATGAGGTTTGGGTGAGATTGTGGGGTTATGGTAAGGATAAGAGGATGAAAGCATTTTTGTAGATTGAACCCTTTTGATCTTCTGTGTTTTTTCCAGTTCTAACTGACTAAACAAGTAAGAGACTACTTGCTATATTATGCATATTCAAGATGATACTTATCTTAGCTTGCTATATTATGTTTATTCAAGATGATGCTTATCTTATGCTTCTGTTGCAGGCTAGCCTAGGTACCATACAGAGTGCTAAGGAAGTTCGAGAGGTGTGTTATTGCTATTATTATTATTGTACAACTTACTTCGATTTTGCTTTCATAATTTTCTTATGGAAGTTTTATTAGTTCGTAGATTACACAATTGAATTCTGAATCTAACTTGAATCCATATCTACAATTACCATTTCATGATCCTTACTGCTGGTTGTAAATGGTGCACAAAGGATGTACATAAAGCTTGCTGCAAAAGCTGTATATGAATTTGCTTTTGGCCATGAAATCCAAGGGTTGTGTTCGATTTTTATCTCACCTCCCCACCACCCGAAAATTAACTGAGTTCATTTTCCTTTAAAGAGCCTTCATGAGAACAGATTATTAGAAAATTATGCATTGCTCTTATGACTCTTATTTTTCTTTACTCTGATCTGATCATGATGGCTGCATGCATTGTTTTGTTCCTTTTTTAGAACTGCTCATTTGCATAGTTATTAGTTCTTTTTTGCCATGGCCTTATGCTTATACACTCAATATTTCATAACTTAGCTTGTTTATCTAATATCCTTATACCACATTTGTGAATTAGTTGTTTATGTTGTGTGGATGCTTAAATAAGCAATAGTTTTAAACTTGGACTACTATTGAGTAATTCAGATGCATCAGCTATAGTTAAAAGTTTGGTGGATTAAGTTTAGAATTTTAATATGCTTAAAATTTTATGGTTGTAGATCATGGGAAGGTCAGGTCAGAATTTGGATTGGATACTAAATGAAATTTGATTTCCAGCAATGTCCTTCCATCTTGATTTCATGAAGTTGAATGAATCCATTTTCTAAATTTATAGCTCTGTGCCTTTCTTCTACTCATAAGCACTAAAATAATTTTTTTTGTATTCTTTTAGGAACAAGTAAAGCTGCAAAATTCTTGAGAGCCAATTGAATTTCTCTTTTCAAAGTACCAGAAGAAACAGCAGAGCTACTTGGGAAATCTGACCTGTATTTCTTTAGCCCTGAGCATCCTCCATTGACCGAACCAGCTCAGAAAGCCCTTGACTGGGCCGGATGAGAAATTGAAGTCAGGTATTATGGTTTCTGCCTTTTAGTTCCATGCCAAAATTTGTTCAATAAATGAGTTAGACTCATTGTCAGTTCAGATTTTCCATTTCGTGTTGTACTACTTTGCAAGTTACTGTTGCACGAAATTAAAATGAACTGAAAAGAAACTTTGAGTTGTCTTGTGCCCCATCTGAAAATGATTTTAATCTGTGTATGACTGTGGTAATATTACATGTCAGAAACATATAGGATTTTAATCTCTTTATGTACTTCTTTGAAACTTACTTGGTGGAAAAGACAGATTGCAATATTAACCGCTTGACATTGCTGCTCTTTTACTCAGCCTTATGTACAAGAATCTGATAACAACTTTGAATGGACCAGTGTTAAAGAAAACTGCTCTGAAATATATGGTGATCATGGAAAAAGAAAAATTTTTCTGCTGCCTTTTCACTTTCATACTAACTACTTTTGTTGAATTTGATCTTTCCAGGATTTTGGGAACTCCAACTGAGGAGCAATGGCCGGGAGTTACTTTGCTTCGTGATTGGCATACCTACCCAAAGTGGGAACCTCAGAACTTGGCGAGGACTGTGCCAACTTTGGGACCTGATGGAGTAGACCTTCTCATGGTTAGTGTTCCTCTATAAAAGCATTATTCTAATGAGTTCCTAAGAATAGGATCCTCTAAAGTGAGGACAGATAACTGTAAAGCAACAATGTTAGGGCCTAAACACAATGAAGTTATTGATGCAAGGGTGCAAGATGATTAGTTTCTCACTTTACATTCTAATAGCGGTAGAAACTCGCAGTTCTAATATTAGTTCAAAGGTTGAACTGGTCTGGACTGGACTTGAATAGCATTTGTTAAACAGTGCTCTACATAGTAATATATCTAAAGTTTTTTAAGTTATCTAAAGTAGCTCACAAGGTGTTGCTTGGGAAGTATTATCTATTGTAGCATTTGAAATAACTAGAATTCATGTTACCTTCAATTTGGCTATAATAATATGTTTACTTATCTTCTGTACAAACTTAGGACTGACTATACTAGATATTTTGTCGTGCAGAAAATGCTCTAGTATAATCCTGTTGAGAGAATCTCTGCCAAGGCAGCACTTGATCATCCTTACTTTGACAGTCTTGACAAGTCTCAGTTTTAACAGCAGATACTGTCCAATGCTTTTGTGCAGATGTTGTATGTGAATGATAGTGATATATGGAAGTAAATGAAAGTTCACTCCTGGCGTGGAATTTAAGCATATGTGAGATTGATGTTGTTTGGTGTTAAGTAATAGTTTGTCATCATCATCTTGGTGATATGATCAGCTAAGTAGAAACTCTACTGAACCTTTATCACTCTGTATTACTCATGTAGGCTGTGCATGATCACCATTGTCCTTGTGTACTTGAAAAAATGTCCTTGTGAGATGTATGAATTTTTACAATTAATTTCATTCTAGTATTTTTGGATCATTATTATAAATATATTTTGGTTAGAGATAATTTTTATTATTTAAAAAAATTATTTAGTATAATTATGTATTTATTTTTATTTTATAATATTCAACTTATTTAAATAAAAATGCAGAATTATTATACATGTAATCATATTAACTATCATATTAACTATTATGTTGTATTAATATATATATATATATATATATATATAGAGAGAGAGAAAATGAGACTTAAGGCTACATTTATATACAGTAGCTATAGTATACAAAAAAAGAGACCTAAGGCTACACTTATATACAGTAGCTATAGTATATAAAAAAAAAAACAAGGGACCTAAGGCTACACTTAAAAAATATAGCCATGGTATACAATGTGGCTACGCTTTACAAGTGATGCAGTAGTGTTGAAAAGCGTAGCCTATTCTGGCAAAAATGGAAGCTGAAAAGCGTAGCCTTTGGTCCTGGACAGCATCACTTGAAAAGCGTAGCCTATTCCCAAACGCCAAAAGCGTAGCCCTTGGTGCAGAAAAGCGTAGCCTTTGAGAATAGGCAACGGCCGAATAGGAATCACTTCAGAAAGCGTAGCCGTAGCCCAGAAAGCGTAGCCGTAGCCTAAGGCATCATTTTTTTTCACTTTTGGCTACACTTTTCAAATGTACTTGAATGGGTATTTTTCTTGTAGTGTGTTGACCTGTTGAGTCAACACTTTGTTCTGTGCCAGCATGGCATTCAGAGCATCAATTTCAAGAACTCCTTTCTTCTGAGGTATCCCATTATTCACGGAATTCCTCTCAGAAGTGTACATGATCTGGTTGTTTGCAACCATGTCAATGAGTTCTTGAGCCTCTTCAGGCGTTTTCTTCAGGTGAATAGATCCACCTGCAGAATGGTCCAATGACATTTTCGAAAATTCAGAGAGACCATAATAGAATATATCCAATATGGTCCATTCTGAAAACATGTCAGATGGACATCTTTTGGTCAGCTGCTTGTATCTTTCCCAAGCTTCATAGAGGGATTCACCATCTTTTTGTTTGAAGGTTTGAACATCCACTCTCAGCTTGCTCAGCTTTTGAGGAGGAAAGAATTTGTCCAAAAAGGCAGTGACCAGCTTATCCCAGGAGTCCAGGCTATCCTTAGGTTGTGAATCCAACCAAATTCTAGCTCTGTCTCTTACAGAAAAAAGGAAAAGCATGAGTCTGTAGACTTCAGGATCAACTCCATTCGTGTTTACAGTCTCACAGATTTGCAAGAATTCAGTTAAAAACTGATAAGGATCTTCAGATGGAAGTCCATAAAACTTGCAGTTTTGTTGCATTAAAGCAACTAGTTGAGGCTTAAGCTCAAAATTATTGGCTCCAATGGCAGGAATGGAGATGCTTCTTCCATCAAACTTGGACGTTGGCTTTGTGAAGTCACCAAGCATTCTCCTTGCATTATTATTATTTTCGGCTGCCATCTCCTTCTCTTGTTCGAAAATTTCTGAAAGGTTGTTTCTGGATTGTTGTAATTTAGCTTCTCTTAATTTTCTCTTCAGAGTCCTTTCAGGTTCTGGATCAATTTCAACAAGAGTGCCCTTATCCTTGTTCCTGCTCATATGAAAGAGAAGAAAACAAGAAAAGAAGAAGAATCCTCTATGTCACAGTATAGAGATTCCTTTATGTTAGTAGAAAAAGAAGGGAGTAGAAGAATGAAGAAGAATTCGGATTTATGGATGAAGAGAGGTGAAGAGAAGTGTTAGTAAACAAATAATTAAATAGAAGAAGAAAAGAGGAGGGAGAATTCGAAAATAATTTTGAAAAGGAGTTAGTGATTTTCGAAAATTGGATAAGAGATAAGATTAAATTTAAATTAAGAATAATTAAATTAATTAAAAAGAATTTTGAAAAAGGATGAGATATTTTCGAAATTAGAAGAGGGAGAAGTAGTTAGATGGTTTTGAAAAAGATAAGAAACAAACAAAAAGTTAGTTAGTTGATTGAAAAAGATTTGAAATCAAAATTTAAAAAGATAAGAAGATAAGAAGTTAGATAAGATATTTTGAAATCAAATTTTGAAAAATATAAAATTTTGAAAAGGATAAGATAAAATTTTTAAGAAAAAGATATTTTGAAAAAGATTTAATTTTTAAAAAGACTTAACTAATAAGAAACTGCAAGATAAGATTCTAGAATTTAAAGATTGAATCTTTCTTAACAAAAAAGTAACAAACTTCAAATTTTTGAACCAATCACATTAATTGTTAGCTAATTTTCGAAAATTAGATATAAAAGATAAGAAAAAGATTTTTGAAAAATATTTTTTAAAATTTTCGAAAACAATAAAAAAAATGAAAAAGATATGATTTTTGAAAAAGATTTTGAAAAGATAAGATTTTTAAAATTGAAATTTTGACTTGACTAGTAAGAAACAACTAATTTTTAAAAATTTTTGACCAAGTCAACCCAAAATTTCGAAAATTTGGAGGGAAATAAGGAAAATATATTTTTTTGATTTTTGAATTTTTAATTATGAGAGAGAAAAACAACAAAAATACTCAATGCATGAGATTTTTAGATCAAAATCATGAATGCATGCAAGAATGCTATGAATGTCAAGATGAACACCAAGAACACTTTGAAGATCATGATGAACATCAAGAACATATTTTTGAAAAATTTTTGATGCAAAGAAAACATGCAAGACACCAAACTTAGAAATCTTTAATGCATGGACTCTAACAAACGAAAAATGCACATGAAAAATAACAAACAACACAAAACAAGAAAACATCAAGATCAAAAAAGAGGACTTATCAAGAACAACTTGAAGATCATGAAGAACACTATGAATGCATGGAATTTTCGAAAAAATGCAAGAAAAATTTTTAAAGCATGCAATTGACACCAAACTTAAAAATTGACTCAAGACTCAAACAAGAAACACAATATTTTTGGGTTTTATGATTTTATTAATTTTTTTGTATTTTTATTATTTTTTTCGAAAATATTCTTAAAAAAAACGAAAATAAAGAAAAAAAAATTTTTGAAAATTTTTTTGAAAACTTTTTGAAAGGAAAATTACCTAATCTGAACAACAAGATGAACCGTCAGTTGTCCATACTCGAACAATCCCCGGCAACGGCGCCAAAAACTTGGTGGACGAAATTGTGATCACTATTCTTTGTATTTGTATGAAATCATTATTATGGCATCAGTTGTTTTCACAACTCCGTTCAACTAACCAGCAAGTGTACTGGGTCGTCCAAGTAATAAACCTTACGCGAGTAAGGGTCGATCCCACAGAGATTGTTGGTATGAAGCAAGCTATGGTCACCTTGTAAATCTCAACTAGGCAGATTAAATTGGTTTATAGGTTCGAAAATAGAAATAAGAAAATAGATGAAATAATAAAAGGGATAGAATACTTATGCAGATTCATTGGTGGGAATTTCAGATAAGCGAATGGAGATACTGTATGGCTCAAGGACGCCTACTTTCCTACTGCTTCAACTTAATCCTTCTTACTCCTTTCCATGGCAAGCTGTGTATAGGGGTTCACCGTTCGACGATGGCTACTTTCTATCCTCACGGGAAAATGGTCCTCTGCGGCTGTCACTCGCATGGCTAATCGTCTGGAGGCATCACCTGGCCGAGGGCTACATCCCATCCTCGCAGTGAAAACTACGCTCACGCGCTCTGTCACAGCACGGCTAATCACTGGTTGGTTCCCGCGCCTACTGGAATAGAATCCCTTGATTCTTTTGCGTCTGTCACTAATGCCCAGCACTTGCGAGTCTGAAGCACGTCACAGTCATTCATTACCGGAATCCTACTCGGAATACCACAGACAAGGTTAGACTTTCCGGATTCCCAGGATCCTACTCGGAATACCACAGACAAGGTGAGACTTTTTGGATCCTCATAAATGCCGCCATCTATCTAGCTTATACCACGAAGATTCTGTTGGGGAATCTAAGAGATACACATTCAAGCTCTGTTGCATGTAGAACGGAAGTGGTTGTCAATCACGTGCGTTCATAAGTGAGAATGATAATGAGGGTCATATAATCATCACATTCATCATGTTCTTGGGTACGAATGAATATCTTGGAATAAGAATAAGATAGAATTGAATGGAATAAAATAGAATTGCATTAATACTTGAGGTACAGCAGAGCTCCACACCCTTAATCTATGGTGTGCAGAAACTCCACCGTTGAAAATACATAAGTGAAAGGTCCAGGCATGGCCGAATGGCCAGCCCCCTTAAACGTGATCAATAGTCTCTTAGGATGAAGAATAAAACAAAACTGAGACCAAAGATGTCTAATACATTAGTAAATCATCCTATTTATAATAAACTAGCTTCTAGGGTTTACATGAGTAAGTAATTGATGCATAAATCCACTTCCGGGGCCCACTTGGTGTATGTTTGGGCTGAGCTTGATCAATCCACGAGCTGAGGCTTCTCTTGGAGTTGAACTCCGAGTTATGACGTGTTTTGGGCGTTCAACTCCGGATCATGACGTTTTTCTGGCGTTTAACTCCAGACAGCAGCATGAACTTGGCGTTCAACGCCAAGTTACGTCATCAATTTCCGAATAAAGTATGGACTATTATATATTGATGGAAAGTCCTGGATGTCTACTTTCCAACGCCGTTGAGAGCGCGCCCATTAGAGTTCTGTAGCTCCAGAAAATCCACTTCGAGTGCAGGGAGGTCAGATTCCAACAACATCAGCAGTCCTTTTGTCAGCCTTTTTCAGAGTTTTGCTCAAGTCCCTCAATTTCAGCCAGAAATTACCTGAAATCACAGAAAAACACATAAACTCATAGTAAAGTCCAGAAATGTGAATTTAACATAAAAACTAATGAAAACATCCCTAAAAGTAGCTTAAACTTACTAAAAACTACCTAAAAATAATGCCAAAAAGCGTATAAATTATCCGCTCATCACTTGTCTAGGCAGAAATTACCTCAAAAGAGACAAGATCCTGGGAAGTTCTCAATACCTTGCACCATAGGCACCGTGACCTTCAAGAAGGCTCTATGTGACCTAGGGTCAAGTGTAAACCTCATGCCTCTCTCTGTAATGGAGAAGCTAGGGATCTTTGAGGTACAAGCTGCAAGAATCTCACTAGAGATGGCAGACAACTTAAGAAAACAAGCTTATGGACTTGTAGAGGATGTTTTGGTGAAGATTGAAGACCATTACATCCCTGCTGATTTCATAGTCCTAGAGACTAGGAAATGCATGGATGAATCCATCATCCTTGGCAGACCCTTCCTTGCCACAGCAAAGGCTGTGATTGATGTTGATAGAGGTGAACTGATCATTCAAGTGAATGAGGAATCCTTTGTGTTTAAGGCTCAAGGATATCCCTCTGTCACCATGGAGAGGAAGCATGAAGAGCTTCTCTCAAAACAGAGTCAAACAGAGCCCCCACAGTCAAACTCTAAGTTTGGTGTTGGGAGGCCACAACCAAACTCTAAGTTTGGTGTTGAACCCCCACATTCAAACTCTAAGTTTGGTGTTGGGAGGTTCCAACATTGCTCTGAGTATCTGTGAGGCTCCATGAGAGCCCTCTGTCAAGCTACTGACATTAAAGAAGCGCTTGTTGGGAGGCAACCCAATGTTATATTTTATCTATTTTCCTTTGTTATTTTATGTTTTCTGTAGGTTGATGATCATGAGAAGTCACAAAATCAATTGAAAAAGCAAAAACAGAATGAAAAACAGGAAGAAAAATAGCAAACCCTAGAGGAAGAACCTACTGGCGTTTAAACGCCAGTAAGGCTAGTAGATGGGCGTTTAACGCCCAGTTTGGCACCATTATGGGCGTTTAACGCCAGAAAGGGGCACCAGACTGGCGTTAAATGCCAGAAATGGGCACCAGCCCAGCGTTTAACGCCAGAATTGGCTCAAAACTCATTTTTGCATGCCATTTGGTGCAGGGATGACTTTTCCTAGACACCTCAGGATCTGTGGACCCCATAGGATCTCCACCTATCCCACCACCCTCTCTCTTCTTCTTCACCCATTCACCAATCACCTCAACACCTCTTCCCCAAAAAACCCTTCACCTATCAAATCCCATCTTTCTCTTCACCACTCACATCCATCCTTCATAAAACCCCACCTACCTCACCATTCAAATTCAAACCACTTTCCCTCCCAAACCCACCCATTATGGCCGAACCCTACCCCTCCCTTCACCCCTATATAAACCCATCTTCACTCCTTCATTTTCACACACCCTAAACACTACTTCTTCCCCCTTTTGGCCGAACCACACAACCTCCTCCATCTCCTCCATTTTCTTCTTCTTCTCCTCTATTCTTTCTTCTTTTGCTCGAGGACGAGCAAACCTTTTAAGTTTGGTGTGGTAAAAGCATTGCTTTTTATTTTTTCCATAACCATTTATGGCATCCAAGGCCGGAGAAACCTCTAGAAAGAGGAAAGGGAAGGCAAAAGCTTCCACCTCCGAGTCATGGGAGATGGAGAGATTCATCTCAAGGGTGCATCAAGACCACTTCTATGAAGTTGTGGCCTTGAAGAAGGTGATCCCCGAGGTCCCTTTCAAACTCAAAAAGAGTGAATATCCGGAGATCCGACATGAGATTCGAAGAAGAGGTTGGGAAGTTCTCACCAACCCCATTCAACAAGTCGGAATCTTAATGGTTCAAGAGTTCTATGCCAATGCATGGATCACCAAGAGCCATGATCAAAGTGTGAACCCGAACCCAAAGAATTGGCTTACAATGGTTCGGGAGAAATACTTAGATTTTAGTCCGGAAAATGTGAGGTTAGCATTCAACATGCCCATGATGCAAGGAGATGAACATCCTTACACAAGAAGGGTCAACTTTGATCAAAGGTTGGACCAAGTCCTCACTGACATTTGTGAAGAGGGCGCCCAATGGAAGAGAGATTCAAGAGGGAAGCCGGTTCAATTAAGAAGGCATGACCTCAAGCCCGTGGCTAGAGGATGGTTGGAGTTTATCCAACGCTCAATCATTCCCACTAACAACCGGTATGAAGTTACTCTAGACCGGGCCATCATGATCCATAGCATCATGATTGGAGAAGAAGTAGAAGTTCATGAGGTTATAGCCCAAGAACTCTATAAGGTGGCGGACAAGTCCTCTACCTTAGCAAGGGATGCACTTTCCTCCACAAGACTATTGGGAGCAAATCAACACCTCCCTAGGAGAATTGAGTTCCAACATGGGACAACTAAGGGTGGAGCACCAAGAACATTCCATCCTCCTCCATGAAATTAGAGAAGATCAAAGAATCATGAGAGAGGAGCAACAAAGACAAGGAAGAGACATTGAGGAGCTCAAGCACTCCATTGATGACATGTCATCATATACCCATTTTCTATGCTTTTTCATACAAGAAATGGATGATTTGTGCTTAAATATTGAATGCTTTTTGTACTTAAATGATATATTTTCTTGATATTTTAATTTTATAAATCTTGTAGGAAATAATAAGAAAAAGAAGCAAAGAAGCACAAAAAAAGGAGAAAAAAAGAGCTTTGGGACACACTTTGAAGTTGGGGTACACTTTGGAGCTTTAGGCCACGCTTTTAAAAGCGTGGCCCATGACAAAATCAAAGAGGAAGCAGCCAGCACGCACACGATCCTGCCCTTGCCAAGGGCAGGGCAGAATCATAATGAAGCAAAGTGAGGATGAAGCAAATTTTGGCTAAGTTAAAATCTGGGCGCTAACAGCATGACCATGCCTCCTTCAAAGGGCTATAACTTGAGCTACAGAAGTCCAATTGATGTGCTTCCAGTTGCGTTGGAAAGCTGACATTCAGAGCTTTCCAACGATATATAGAAATCCATATTTGGCGCACAATTGGGGCAGGAACGAGAGGCATCTTTAAGGGCCAAAAATAAGCAAAAAGAAGCCAAGGAAAATGATGTAGCGTGTTTGCCTCCTCCATGATTCGAACTTGGGGCGTGGAAGTAGCAACATTGCCCTGCCCTTGGCGCGGGCAGGGCAGCATTTGGATGGCACAAGAACTTGGCGCACCAAGCAACAAATTTGGCGCACCAATTTCCTCCCCTGGCAGCACCAACGTGCGCACTCCTCGTCCCTGGCGCACCACAATTTTTTGCCCTGCCCTTGGCACGGGCAGGGCAGCGTTTTGCAATCCTGGCAGCACCATGGCCGCACCAACTCGCATCAACACACACCAAAGCCGCACCAACCTCATGCACCATGCACCAAATTTCTGCCCTGCCCTCCACAAGGGCAGGGCAGCCTCCTGGAGCAACATTTTGGGCCAAAAATCAACCAAAATTCAATTTAATTCAATTCCTCACCAAATTGAATCAAGGCCAACCAAACCCATTTCTCCTCAAATCCAAGGCAAGCAAAGCCCACTCAACATGACTCAAAGGCACATGGATCAATTAAATTAGGATTTTCATTTTGTAATTTGTTTTAATTTCATTTTCATTTTTCATTTTGTTGCCTATATAAAGGCATCAATTCCATCTTTGTAGGGGAGCTCTTTCCTTTATTTTTTTTTGTCTTAAATCTGTGATTGAGAGTGAAGGAATTCTGTTTCCCTCTTGGTCTAAGATTGCTCTTTGTTGATTTTCTGCATAATTCAGTGAATTAAGTTTTGGATCCAAGTTTTTCTCTACGGCTTTCATCTTTCTTTCTTCTTCAATTTGTCTTCTACTTTGATCAAGGAAGGGTTTGAGATCTAGACTTGTTTTCTAGTCTCATTGATTCCCTGAGATCAATTTTATTTTGAAATTAAGTTGAGTTCTTGGCTGCTCTTCTATTTTTACTGTTCCATTGGCTTTCAATTTACTTTCAAGCAGTTTAATTCTTCTGCACTTGTTCTTCATTTTAGATTTCTGTTCATGATCCCAATCTCCTTTCCTGCATTCTGCACTTTCACATCTTTGTTCACATTGAGCTTGATTTAATTTTCTGCACATTTACATTTTCTGCAATTTAAATTTCTAGTTGCTTAATCTACTGCTCTCTTTAATTTCAGCACCCAACCCCTTTACATTTAATGCAATTTATATTTCTTGTCATTTAAGATTCTTGCAATTTACATTTCTTGCTCTTTAAGTTACTTGCCAATTTACTTTCTGCACTTTAATTTTCCTTGCTATTTACTTTCTGTTGGCTACACTTCATCCAAATTCACTTCAATGTTAGCTTGACTAAACTAATCACCCACTAAAGTTGCTTGATCCATCAATCCCTGTGGGATCGACCTCACTCTTGTGAGTTATTACTACTTGATGCGACCCGGTACACTTGCCGGTTGGATTTGTGTGTTGGAAAATTCGTTTTCCGCAAAAACACCATCAAGTTTTTGGCGCCGTTGCCGGGGATTGATTAGATCAACAATGATTAAGTGGGTGAGAAGTCTAGATCAAGCATTTTTTTGTTTTTGTTCTCTGTTTTAAATTGATAGCAAGGTGTTTGAGTTATTGCCTCACTAAGAAATTCTTTCTCTGTGACATGAATTTCAAATTTCATTGATGTTTACAAAATACAAATGGAGTTCAACTCATCTTATGGTCAAACAAAATTTTAAGGGATATCACCCAACATCACCGATCTCTAATGGTGTTTGGGAATATCACCAAGAAAATACAAATTCTAAGCACTCCAATCCATGGAGATTTGCTTCACAGACACAAGATGAGCAAGAAAATCATATGGGATATTTCCCACCACCACAAAATGATTCAAGTCATTACTCTAATGGTGGCTGGGAGTATCACCAAGGAATGGAAGAGCATCCACCCTCACATCCCAGTTTCTCATTTGAAAGTTCTTCATCACTTGATTATTATTACTCTCAACCTTTATCTCTTGAACCACCTGATGAGGATTACCTTCAAGCCATTGAAATACATAAAAAACTCGTGGAAAGATACACACAACCCCAATCCTGGAAAGAAATCATCTTCAAGAAGATGAATGGCCCCTTAGAGCAAACAAGGAGGAGCGTAGAACCACTGAGCAAGGAAAATGAAGGCCAATTGATGGATGTGAAGGAGAAAGTGGAAGAGCAAGATAAGGAGGCCACTGCATCAAGTGAACTTTCAATGAAGAATGAGGTGGTTAAAAATGAAACTGCACTTGAGATGACAAGGGAACATGACAACTCACAAATCTCACAAACTTCCCTGGACCAAAATGCCTCAACACTTGAATCCATGATTGAAAGGTATGAAGAGGAGATGAAGAAAGCTTGGGAAGATCAACAAACCTCCTCCATGAAAGAGCTATTAAAGCAAATGTTGAGTGCAAGAGAGGAAGTGGAAGAGCAAGAAAGTGAGAAAGACATTCAAGAGGAGTCACACTCAAGTGAAGCAGAGAAGTGCAAAGAGAAAAAGCTCATTGAACCACCAATTCAAAAGGCTCTGGATGAAGATCAAACTCCAAAAATCACACAGCAACCAAGTCTTGAATTCAAAGAAGTGAAGGCAACTAACAAGAACACCAATTCTGTCCCTAATCCAGCAAGCAAGACCAATCAAGTCATTTGCAAAAGGAAGCTTGCTGAGGAAAGGCCAAGACAAGGGACACTAGCTGAATCTTTCCCTCCTTTGAGGTCATTCCTCTTAACAAACTGGAAAAAGAGGAAGAAAGTGAAGAACAACATGTCAAGCTAATGACACTAAAAGAGCACTTGTTGGGAGGTAACCCAACCGTAGGTACATTTCTTTCTATGCTTAGTTTAAATTCAATAAATTGGCATATGGTTACATTCTAAGTTTGGTGTTGCCTTGCAACAAATTGTTTTCAATCTTTTTGGATGATTGCATCAAATCAAAAATGAAAGTGACACACCAAGATTCTAAGTTTGGTGTGCCACTTATTTTCTATGCAATTCATTAAGCAACACCACTTGTCTGCATAATCATAAGGCCTTTGTAGTGTTGTTTTTCTTTTGGTTTGACACTTTATTATTCTGTTTACTTTAGTTACTTCTTTATTTTTAATACTTCCACTTATTTTGCTTCTTAACTGTTTTTGTTAATATATCACCAAGAGATCCTTATTCATGACATATTCTTGGCTTGGTGATTATATTTAACATATAACAGTTTCTTTTGTTTAGTTTTAATTCAAATAAATTGACATATGGTTGTATTCTAAGTTTGGTGTTGCTATGCAACAAAATTTGGTTCCAATCCTTACAAGATACTTGCATCAATTCCAAGTGAAAGTGTCACACTAAGTTTGGTGTGCCACTATTATTTTTTTTTATGCAATGTATCATGCACACCATCTTATGTTTGCAATCATAGTGTTTTTATTTCTCTGTGCCTTGATTGTTATCTAAATCTTGCTTGCCTAAACACATATGCTACTGACATCCTCTTGTGTAAGACATTCATGATCCATTTTAGACCCCACCACCATTGTTCTAATTGTTGCTTGAGGAAGAGCAAGCATTCTGATTTGGTTTGGGAAGGAGAAGAATGGGAGGAAAATGACAACAATAGAGAAGATGGACTACAAGGTTGTAAAGTTCCTTTTCCTCTCATTTGTTTCTAACACTTTAAATTGCATGATTGTCTTTATATTTTCTGTATACATGTGTGGTATGACTAAGCATAGCTTGAATTTGATTTGAAATATGTTGTTGTGACATTATGACTACCAACTTGAGTTTTGTAAATTCAAAAGCAAAAAAAGCATCATGATCATAAACAAACAAGGAATTAAAGAAGAATTTAGCATGTGCATACAAGTATTGGAAAGCTAGTATGTTTGATTGTTGCTCAATTGCATTAGATTTTATTTAATTGAAGTTTTTCATCTAGTACATTTTGTGAAATCTTTTGAAATCATGAAAACCTTGAAGAAGCAAATACAATTAAAGCAAGAAAAGAAAAAGGGAAAGAATGAGAAAGCTGAAGGCTCTGAGTACCAATGGCAATTTATTTGCTAAGTGCTTGTGGTGTTTATGTATCAAGCCAAATGCTTGAAAACAAAACATTTAGAAGTCAAGGCTAGGCTCAAGTGCAAAAGCACTCCCTCAAAGCTCAAGGCTCTGAGCATCAATGATTAGAGAGTCAAGAAAAGAAAAGAAAAATGAGCTTAATGAAGTCCTCTAATTAAATGCTTGTGGTGCTTATGTATCAAGTGGTAATACTTGAAAACAAAGCATTTAGAAGTCGTAGCTTTGTTATTAACTCATGGGGCAAAGCACCCAAAAGGAAGAAAAAAAATCATCAAGCTTGTTTCAAGGAAGAATTATAAGAAAAAGATTTCATAAAATAAGCTAGATAGAAGCATCAATCATTTACATCTCTTTTGTAATTGTAGCATGCATAGAAAACTAGCTTGCCATGAACATTGAGTTGCTATTCTTCTTACCTTGGATTGTCAATCTTCATTGCATGATTCTTTCCTTGCTTGGGGACAAGCAAGATTTAAGTTTGGTGTTGTGATGACATGTCATCATATACCCATTTTCTATGCTTTTTCATACAAGAAATGGATGATTTGTGCTTAAATATTGAATGCTTTTTGTACTTAAATGATATATTTTCTTGATATTTTAATTTTATAAATCTTGTAGGAAATAATAAGAAAAAGAAGCAAAGAAGCACAAAAAAAGGAGAAAAAAAGAGCTTTGGGACACACTTTGAAGTTGGGGTACACTTTGGAGCTTTAGGCCACGCTTTTAAAAGCGTGGCCCATGACAAAATCAAAGAGGAAGCAGCCAGCACGCACACGATCCTGCCCTTGCCAAGGGCAGGGCAGAATCATAATGAAGCAAAGTGAGGATGAAGCAAATTTTGGCTAAGTTAAAATCTGGGCGCTAACAGCATGACCATGCCTCCTTCAAAGGGCTATAACTTGAGCTACAGAAGTCCAATTGATGTGCTTCCAGTTGCGTTGGAAAGCTGACATTCAGAGCTTTCCAACGATATATAGAAATCCATATTTGGCGCACAATTGGGGCAGGAACGAGAGGCATCTTTAAGGGCCAAAAATAAGCAAAAAGAAGCCAAGGAAAATGATGTAGCGTGTTTGCCTCCTCCATGATTCGAACTTGGGGCGTGGAAGTAGCAACATTGCCCTGCCCTTGGCGCGGGCAGGGCAGCATTTGGATGGCACAAGAACTTGGCGCACCAAGCAACAAATTTGGCGCACCAATTTCCTCCCCTGGCAGCACCAACGTGCGCACTCCTCGTCCCTGGCGCACCACAATTTTTTGCCCTGCCCTTGGCACGGGCAGGGCAGCGTTTTGCAATCCTGGCAGCACCATGGCCGCACCAACTCGCATCAACACACACCAAAGCCGCACCAACCTCATGCACCATGCACCAAATTTCTGCCCTGCCCTCCACAAGGGCAGGGCAGCCTCCTGGAGCAACATTTTGGGCCAAAAATCAACCAAAATTCAATTTAATTCAATTCCTCACCAAATTGAATCAAGGCCAACCAAACCCATTTCTCCTCAAATCCAAGGCAAGCAAAGCCCACTCAACATGACTCAAAGGCACATGGATCAATTAAATTAGGATTTTCATTTTTGTAATTTGTTTTAATTTCATTTTCATTTTTCATTTTGTTGCCTATATAAAGGCATCAATTCCATCTTTGTAGGGGAGCTCTTTCCTTTATTTTTTTTCTGTCTTAAATCTGTGATTGAGAGTGAAGGAATTCTGTTTCCCTCTTGGTCTAAGATTGCTCTTTGTTGATTTTCTGCATAATTCAGTGAATTAAGTTTTGGATCCAAGTTTTTCTCTACGGCTTTCATCTTTCTTTCTTCTTCAATTTGTCTTCTACTTTGATCAAGGAAGGGTTTGAGATCTAGACTTGTTTTCTAGTCTCATTGATTCCCTGAGATCAATTTTATTTTGAAATTAAGTTGAGTTCTTGGCTGCTCTTCTATTTTTACTGTTCCATTGGCTTTCAATTTACTTTCAAGCAGTTTAATTCTTCTGCACTTGTTCTTCATTTTAGATTTCTGTTCATGATCCCAATCTCCTTTCCTGCATTCTGCACTTTCACATCTTTGTTCACATTGAGCTTGATTTAATTTTCTGCACATTTACATTTTCTGCAATTTAAATTTCTAGTTGCTTAATCTACTGCTCTCTTTAATTTCAGCACCCAACCCCTTTACATTTAATGCAATTTATATTTCTTGTCATTTAAGATTCTTGCAATTTACATTTCTTGCTCTTTAAGTTACTTGCCAATTTACTTTCTGCACTTTAATTTTCCTTGCTATTTACTTTCTGTTGGCTACACTTCATCCAAATTCACTTCAATGTTAGCTTGACTAAACTAATCACCCACTAAAGTTGCTTGATCCATCAATCCCTGTGGGATCGACCTCACTCTTGTGAGTTATTACTACTTGATGCGACCCGGTACACTTGCCGGTTGGATTTGTGTGTTGGAAAATTCGTTTTCCGCAAAAACACCATCATCCATAAGATCTTCAAGAGGAAGAACAAGCCGCCATCACTGAGGCGGACCCGTTGTTTAATCTCCTTGTTCTTTATTTTCTTGTTTTTCGAATTTTCATGCTTATGTTTATCCATGTTTGTGTCTTATGATCATTAGTGTCTTAGTGTCTATGCCTTAAAGTTATGAATGTCCTATGAATCCATCACCTTTCTTAAATAAACAATGTTCTTAATTGAAAAAGAGAAGAATTGCATGAATTTTGAATTTTATAACAGATTAATTATTTTGATGTGGTGGCAACTCTTTTGTTTTCTGAATGTATGCTTAAACAGTGCATATGTCTTTTGAATTTGTGGTTCATGAATGTTGGCTCTTGAAAGAATGATGAAAAAGGAGACATGTTACTGAGGATCTGAAAAATCATAAAAATGATTCTTGAAGCAAGAAAAAGCAGTGAATACAAAAAAAAAAAGAGAAGGAGAAAAACGAAAAAAAAAAGAAAAAAAAAGGGGAAGAAATAAAGTTGTGATCCAAGGCAAAAAGAGTGTGCTTAAGAACCCTGGACACCTCTAATTGGGGACTGTAGCAAAGCTGAGTCACAATCTGAAAAGGTTCACCCAATTATGTGTCTGTGGCATGTATGTATCCGGTGGTAATACTGGAAGACAGAGTGCTTTGGGCCACGGCCAAGACTCATAAAGTAGCTGTGTTCAAGAATCATCATGCTTAACTAGGAGAATCAATAACACTATCTGGATTCTGAGTTCCTAAAGAAGCCAATCATTCTGAATTTCAAAGCATAGGGTGAGATGCCAAAACTGTTCAGAGGCAAAAAGCTAAAAGCCCCGCTCATCTAATTAATACTGATCTTCATAGATTTTTTTGGGATTCATTGCATATTCTCTTCTTTTTATCTTATTTGATTTTCAGTTGCTTGAGGACAAGCAACAATTTAAGTTTGGTGTTGTGATGAGCGGATAATTTGTACACTTTTTGGTATTGTTTTTAGTATGTTTTTAGTATGATTTAGTTAGTTTTTAGTATATTTTTATTAGTTTTTAGTTAAAATTCACTTTTCTGGACTTTACTATGAGTTTTTGTATTTTTCTGTGATTTCAGGTATTTTCTGGCTGAAATTGAGGGACCTGAGCAAAAATCTTATTCAGAGACTGAAAAGGACTGCAGATGCTGTTGGATTCTGACCTCCCTGCACTCGAAGTGGATTTTCTGGAGCTACAGAAGCCCAATTGCCGCGCTCTCAACGGCGTTGGAAAGTAGACATCTTGGGCTTTCCAGCAATATATGATAGTCCATACTTTGCCCAAGATTTGATGGCCCGAACCGGCGTTCAAAGTCACCTTCAGAATTCCCAGCGTTAAACGCCGGAACTGGCACCAAAGTGGGAGTTAAACGCCCAAACTGGCACAAAAGCTGGCGTTTAACTCCAAGAAGAGTCTCTACACGAAAATGCTTCAATGCTCAGCCCAAGCACACACCAAGTGGCCCCGGAAGTGGATTTTTATGTCTTTTACTCATCTTTGTAATTCTTAAGCTACTAGTTCCCTATAAATAGGACCTTTTACTATTGTATTTTTCATCTTTGGACATCTAGTTCTTAGATCAGATCTTGGTTCTTCTGGTTCCCTCTCTGGGACCGAAGCCAATGATCACTTTTGTTCTTATGTATCTTCAACGGTGGAGTTTCTACACACCATAGATTAAGGTGTGGAGCTCTGCTGTACCTCGAGTATTAATGCAATTACTATTGTTCTTCTATTCAATTCCACTTGTTCTTGTTCCAAGATATCACTTGTGCTTCAACTTGATGAATGTGATGATCCGTGACACTCATCATCATTTTCACCTATGAACGTGTGACTGACAACCACCTCCGTTCTACCTTAGATTGGGTGAATATCTCTTGGATTCCTGATACACGATGCATGGTTGATCGCCTGACAACCGAGCGCTCGCCTGACAAACGAGCCAGCCATTCCGTGAGATCAGAGTCTTCGTGGTATAGGCTAGAACTGATGGCGGCATTCAAGAGAATCCGGAAGGTCTAAACCTTGTCTGTGGTATTCTGAGTAGGATTCAATGATTGAATGACTGTGACGAGCTTCAAACTCCTGAGGGCGGGGCGTTAGTGACAGACGGAAAAGAATCATTGGATTCTATTCCGGCCTGATTGAGAACCGACAGATGGATAGCTGTGCCGTGATAGTGTGCGTTGAACATTTCCACTGAGAGGATGGGAGGTAGCCACTGACAACGGTGAAACCCTTGCATAAGCTTGCCATGGAAAGGAGTAAGAAGGATTGGATGAAGACAGTAGGAAAGCAGAGAGACGGAAGGGACAAAGCATCTTCATATGCTTATCTAAAGTTCTCACCAATGGAATACATAAGTATCTCTATCTTTATCTTTATGTTTTATTCATATATCATCCATAACCATTTGAGTCTGCCTGACTAAGATTTACAAGGTGACTATAGCTTGCTTCATACCAACAATCTCCGTGGGATCGACCCTTACTCGCGTAAGGTTTATTACTTGGACGACCCAGTTCACTTGCTGGTTAGTTGTGCGAAGTTGTGTTTATGCCATGGTATTGAGCACCAAGTCTTTGGGGCCATTGATGGTGTTTTTGCGGAAAAACGAATTTCCAACACACAAATCCAACCGGCAAGTGTACCGGGTCGCATCAAGTAGTAATAACTCACTTAGAGTGAGGTCGATCCCACAGGGATTGATAGATCAAGCAATTTTAGTGGGTGATTAGTTTAGTCAAGCTAACATTGAATGAGTTGTGTGAAGTTGAGCAACAGAATGTAAATTTGCAGGGAATTTAAATGGCAGAAAGTAAAGTGGCAGGAAACTTAAAGATCAAGAAATGTAAATAGCAAGAATCTTAAATGACAAGAAATGTAAATTGCATTAAATGTAAATGGGGAGTGGGTGCTGGAAATTAAAGAAGGCAATAGCTTAAGCAACTAGAAATTTAAATTGCAGAAAATGTAAATGTGCAGGAAATTGAATCAAGCTCAATGTGAATAAAGATGTGAAAGTGTAGAATGCAGGAAAGGAAATTACAGAAAATCAAACGCAGTAGAAGACTGAGATCAATTCTCAAATCTCAAAGAGCATTTGACAATTTCAATGAAACAGTAAAGAGTAGCAAAGAGCACAGCTAAATTGCAAAATAAAATTGATCTCAGGGAATCAAAGAGACTAGAAAACAAGTCTAGATCTCAATCCCTTCCTTGATCCAACAGCAAACAAGATGCAGAAAATTAAAAGAACAGATTGCAGATGGAAAGAAGATCAAAGCAGTAAAGAGAGTTTTGGTTCAAAACAAGAGAAATCCTTAATCCACTGAAATTTTGCAGAAGAATAACAAGAGAAATAGACCAAGAGGGAAACAGAATTCCTTCACTCTTAATCCCAGATTTAAGACAGAAAAGAAATAAAGGAAAGAGCTCCCCTACAAAGATGGAATTGATGCCTTTATATAGGCTTTACAAAATGAAAAATGAAAATGAAATTAAAACAAAATGAAAATCCTAATTCTAGCTTGTTCTTGTGCCTTTGAGTCATGTTGAGTGGGCTTTGCTTGCTTTGTATTTGAGGGAGAATGGGTCTTAGATGGCCTTGATTTAATTTGGTGAAGAATTAAATTAAATTGAATTTTGGCCCATATGTTGCTCCCAGGAGGCTGCCCTGCCCTTGTGGAGGGCAGGGCAGAAAATTGATGCATGGTGCACAAGCTTGGTGCGGCCTTGGTGCAAGTTGGTGCTGCATGGTGCGCGTCTGGTGCGCCAGGAGAGGAAATCTGGCACGGCTTGGTGCTTGAGATGCTGCCCTGCCCGCGCCAAGGGCAGGGCAGAAAAATTGATGCACCAAATTTGAGGCGTGCGTGCGTTGGTGCTGCCAGGAGAGGAAATTGGTGCGCCAGAATCGAGATTGGTGCACGCATGGTGCTGCCACACACAAGATGCTGCCCTGCCCGCGCCAAGGGCAGGGCAGAGTTTCAAAAATGAGGTTCCGTGTGTCTCCCTCTTCGAGCCTTGGTGGAAGCATTTTGGTTTATTTTCGCTTGTTTTTGGCCCTTAAAGATGCCTTTCGTTCCTGCCTCAATTGGACGCCAAATATGGATTTCTATATATCGTTGGAAAGCTCTGAATGTCAGCTTTCCAACGCAACTGGAAGCACATCAATCGGACGTCTGTAGCTCAAGTTATAGCCCTTTGAAGTAGGCATGGTCATGCTGTGTGCGGCCAGATTTTAACTTAGCGAAAATTTTGCTTCCAACCATACTTTGCATCACAATTCTGCCCTGCCCTTGGCAAGGGCAGGATCGTGTGCGTGCTGGCTGCTTCCTTTCTTGATTTGGTCATGGGCCACGCTTTTAAAAGCGTGGCCTAAGGCTCCAAAGTGTACCCAACTTCAAAATGTACCCCAAAGCTCTTTTTTTCCTCTTTTTTTGTGCTTCTTTGCTTCTTTTTCTTCTTATTTCCTACAAGATTTATAAAATTAAAATATCAAGAAAATATATCATTTAAGTACAAAAAGCATTCAATATTTAAGCACAAATCATCAATTTCTTGTATGAAAAAGCATAGAAAATGGGTATATGATGACATGTCATCACAACACCAAACTTAAATCTTGCTTGTCCCCAAGCAAGAAAAGAATCATGCAATAAAGATTGACAATCCAAGGTAAGAAGAATAGCAACTCAATGTTCATGGCAAGCTAGTTTTCTATGCATGCTACAATTACAAAAGAGATGTAAATGATTGATGCTTCTATCTAACTTATTTTATGAAATCATTTTCTTATAATTCTCCCTTGAAACAAGCTTTTGATTTTTTTTTTTTCCTTTTGGGTGCTTTGCCCCATGAGTTAATAACAAAGCTACGACTTCTAAATGCTTTGTTTTCAAGTATTACCACTTGATACATAAGCACCACAAGCATTTAATTAGAGGACTTCATTAAGCACATTTTTTTTTTCTTTTCTTTGACTCTCTAATCATTGATGCTCAGAACCTTGAGCTTTGAGGGAGTGCTTTTGCACTTGAGCCTAGCCTTGACTTCTAAGTGTTTTGTTTTCAAGCATTTGGCTTGATACATAAACACCACAAGCACTTAGCAAATAAATTGCCATTGGTACTCAGAGCCTTTAGCTTTCTCATTCTTTCCCTTTTTCTTTTCTTGCTTTAATTGTATTTGCTTCTTCAAGGTTTTCATGATTTCAAAAGATTTCACAAAATGTACTAGATGAAAAACTTCAATTAAATAAAATCCAATGCAATTGAGCAACAATCAATCATACTAGCTTTCCAATACTTGTATGCACATGCTAAATTCTTCTTTAATTCCTTGTTTGTTTATGATCATGATGCTTTTTGCTTTTGAATTCACAAAACTCAAGTTGGTAGTCATAATGTCACAACAACATATTTCAAATCAAATTCAAGCTATGCTTAGTCATACCACACATGTATACAGAGAATATAAAGACAATCATGCAATTTAAAGTGCTAGAAATAAATGAGAGGAAAAGGAACTTTACAACCTTGTAGTCCATCTTCTCTATTGTTGTCCTTTTTCTCCAATTCTTCCCTTTCTCTTGCCAACTTAGAGTGCTTGCTCATCCTCAAGCAACAATTAGAACAATGGCTATGGGGCTAAGATGGATCATGAATGTCTTACACAATGACATGTTAGTAGCACATGTGTTTTAAGCAAGCAAAATTAAAGATAACAATCAAGGCACAGAGAAATAAAAACACTATGATTGCAAACATAAGATGGTGTGCATGATACATTGCATAAAAAAAATATAAGTGGCACACCAAACTTAGTGTGACACTTTCACTTGGAATTGATGCAAGTATCTTGTAAGGATTGGAACCAAATTTTGTTGCATAGCAACACCAAACTTAGAATGCAACCATATGTCAATTTATTTGAACTAAAACTAAAGAAAAGAAACTGTTATTTGTTGAATACAATCACCAAGTAAAGAATCTATCATGAGTAAGGATGTTTGGGTGATGTATTAACAAACACAGTTAATAAAAGAAAGCATTAAAAACAAGGAAATGACTAAAACAATCAAGAAAACTAAAATTGTCTAACTAAAAAAAAAATAACACTGCAGCAGCATTATGGTTATGTAAACAAGTGGTGTTGCTTGAATGAATTGCATAGAAAAATAAGTGGCACACCAAACTTAGAATCTTGGTGCGTCACTTTCATTTTTGATTTGATGCAATCATCCAAAAAGATTGAAAATGTGTTGCATGGCAACACCAAACTTAGAATGTAACCATATGCCCATTTATTGAATTTAAACAAAGTAAAAAACGAAAACAAAGCAGAGAAGAAATTATACCTACGGTTGGGTTACCTCCCAACAAGTGCTCTTTTAGTGTCATTAGCTTGACATGTTGTTCTTCACTTTCTTCCTCTTCTTCCAATTGGTTAAGAGGAATGACTTCAAGGGGAGAGAAGTTTCAGCTTTTGTCCCCTTTTTTGATTTCCTCTCAGCAAGCTTTCTTTTGCAAATGGCTTGATTGATCTTGCTTGCTGGATCAGGGACAGGATTGGTGCTCTTGTTAGTTGCCTTCACTTCTTTAGATTCATGAATTGGTTGCTGTGTGATTTTTGGAGTTTGATCTTCATCCAGAGCCTTTTGAATTGGTGGTTTAATGAGCTTGTCCTTCATGTGCCTCTCTGTTTCCCTTGAGTTTGGACGTTCTTGATTATCCTCCTCACTAGCTTGTTCTTCCACTTCCTCTTTTACACTCAACATTTGCTTTAATAGCTCTTTCATGGAGGAGGTTTGTTGATCTTCCCAAGCTTTCTTCATCTCCTCTTCATACCTTTCTATCATGGATTCAAGTGTTGAGGCGTTTTGGTCCAGGGAAGTTTGTGAGAGTCGTGAGTTGTCATGTGCTCTTGTCATCTCAAGGACAGTTTCAGGTTCAAATGTTTCCACCACCTCTTCCTTCTTTGCAATTTCACTTGATGTAGTAGCCTCTTCCTCTTGTTTTTCCTCCTTCTTCGTTGCACTCACCACTTGAGCTAGCTGCACTTCCATGTTTTTGAGGAAGTTTTCTTGTGCTTTCCAGACATTCATTATCTCCTCCTCATATTTTTTGAACATGGACTCAAGCTTTGAGAGCCTTGAGTGGTTCATGGAAGTTTGTGTGGGTGGTGAGTTTTGAAAGGGGCTTTCTGTTGAAGTATGGTCAAGTGATGATGTCTTTGGATGAATATCATATGGAGCACTAGAATTCCCTTCCCAGCCACCATTAGACTCATGACTTGCATCATTTTGTGGTGGAGGGAAATATCCCATATGATTTTCTTTCTCATCTTGTGGTTCTGAAGCATAGCTCCATGAATTGGAGTGCCCAGAATTTGAAGTTTCTTGGTGATATTCCCAACCACCATTAGAGATTGATGATGGTGGGTGATATCCCATAAAATTTTGTTTGACCATAAGATGAGTTGAACTCCATTTGTATTTTATAAACATCAATGAAAATTGGAATTACTCATATCAGAAATGAGTTTTGCTTAGTGAGACAAAAACACAAACACCTTGGTTTCAACTTAGAACAGAGAACAAAAAGGAAAAAATGCTTGATCTAGACTTCTCACCCACTTAATCATTGTTGATCTAATCAATCCCCGGCAACGGCGCCAAAAACTTGATGGTGTTTTTGCGGAAAAACGAATTTCCAACACACAAATCCAACCGGCAAGTGTACCGGGTCGCATCAAGTAGTAATAACTCACTTAGAGTGAGGTCGATCCCACAGGGATTGATGGATCAAGCAATTTTAGTGGGTGATTAGTTTAGTCAAGCTAACATTGAATGAGTTGTGTGAAGTTGAGCAACAGAATATAAATTTGCAGGGAATTTAAATGGCAGAAAGTAAAGTGGCAGGAAACTTAAAGATCAAGAAATGTAAATAGCAAGAATCTTAAATGACAAGAAATGTAAATTGCATTAAATGTAAATGGGGAGTGGGTGCTGGAAATTAAAGAAGGCAATAGCTTAAGCAACTAGAAATTTAAATTGCAGAAAATGTAAATGTGCAGGAAATTGAATCAAGCTCAATGTGAATAAAGATGTGAAAGTGTAGAATGCAGGAAAGGAAATTACAGAAAATCAAACGCAGTAGAAGACTGAGATCAATTCTCAAATCTCAAAGAGCATTTGACAATTTCAATGAAACAGTAAAGAGTAGCAAAGAGCACAGCTAAATTGCAAAATAAAATTGATCTCAGGGAATCAAAGAGACTAGAAAACAAGTCTAGATCTCAATCCCTTCCTTGATCCAACAGCAAACAAGATGCAGAAAATTAAAAGAACAGATTGCAGATGGAAAGAAGATCAAAGCAGTAAAGAGAGTTTTGGTTCAAAACAAGAGAAATCCTTAATCCACTGAAATTTTGCAGAAGAATAACAAGAGAAATAGACCAAGAGGGAAACAGAATTCCTTCACTCTTAATCCCAGATTTAAGACAGAAAAGAAATAAAGGAAAGAGCTCCCCTATAAAGATGGAATTGATGCCTTTATATAGGCTTTACAAAATGAAAAATGAAAATGAAATTAAAACAAAATGAAAATCCTAATTCTAGCTTGTTCTTGTGCCTTTGAGTCATGTTGAGTGGGCTTTGCTTGCTTTGTATTTGAGGGAGAATGGGTCTTAGATGGCCTTGATTTAATTTGGTGAAGAATTAAATTAAATTGAATTTTGGCCCATATGTTGCTCCCAGGAGGCTGCCCTGCCCTTGTGGAGGGCAGGGCAGAAAATTGATGCATGGTGCACAAGCTTGGTGCGGCCTTGGTGCAAGTTGGTGCTGCGTGGTGCGCGTCTGGTGCGCCAGGAGAGGAAATCTGGCACGGCTTGGTGCTTGAGATGCTGCCCTGCCCGCGCCAAGG
The DNA here is from genome assembly GCF_014773155.1 of Arachis stenosperma. Taxonomy (NCBI): domain Eukaryota; kingdom Viridiplantae; phylum Streptophyta; class Magnoliopsida; order Fabales; family Fabaceae; genus Arachis; species Arachis stenosperma. The sequence goes on along the minus strand of NC_080378.1, from coordinate 45,266,785 downwards.
GCAGGGCAGAAAAATTGATGCACCAAATTTGAGGCGTGCGTGCGTTGGTGCTGCCAGGAGAGGAAATTGGTGCGCCAGAATCGAGATTGGTGCGCGCATGGTGCTGCCACACACAAGATGCTGCCCTGCCCGCGCCAAGGGCAGGGCAGAGTTTCAAAAATGAGGTTCCGTGTGTCTCCCTCTTCGAGCCTTGGTGGAAGCATTTTGGTTTATTTTTGCTTGTTTTTGGCCCTTAAAGATGCCTTCCGTTCCTGCCTCAATTGGACGCCAAATATGGATTTCTATATATCGTTGGAAAGCTCTGAATGTCAGCTTTCCAACGCAACTGGAAGCACATCAATCGGACGTCTGTAGCTCAAGTTATAGCCCTTTGAAGTAGGCATGGTCATGCTGTGTGCGGCCAGATTTTAACTTAGCGAAAATTTTGCTTCCAACCATACTTTGCATCACAATTCTGCCCTGCCCTTGGCAAGGGCAGGATCGTGTGCGTGCTGGCTGCTTCCTTTCTTGATTTGGTCATGGGCCACGCTTTTAAAAGCGTGGCCTAAGGCTCCAAAGTGTACCCAACTTCAAAATGTACCCCAAAGCTCTTTTTTTCCTCTTTTTTGTGCTTCTTTGCTTCTTTTTCTTCTTATTTCCTACAAGATTTATAAAATTAAAATATCAAGAAAATATATCATTTAAGTACAAAAAGCATTCAATATTTAAGCACAAATCATCAATTTCTTGTATGAAAAAGCATAGAAAATGGGTATATGATGACATGTCATCAGCCATTACTAGGGATTATTTGAGTTGTGAAAAGTAGTGATCACAATTTCGTGCACCAGTTGGATTCAATCATCTCTGAGGTTGACGGACAGGCTTTGCTCCTTCTTCTAAGAATATTCTATCTACAGAAACTTGAGGGCTAATGCCTACTATATCTGCCAAACTCCATCCAATTGCCTTCTTATGCGTCCTCAATACACTAAGCAGTTGTTATTCTTGTTGGGAAGTGAGCTCCCGTGCAATAATAACTGGAAACTTCTGCTTATCCTTAAGATAAGCATACTTGAGGTGTGGAGGAAGCGGCTTTAATTCCATTTTCTGCTCAAGGCTTGGCTCTGAGTTATTTGGGGCTGGTGATGATGGTGAAGTGCTCGCATTGTCTTCTGAAAATGTTCCCACACTTGGACCTTGCCCTATGTACCTCTCTTTTAATTCTTCCTGGTGAACTTCAGCTACTATTTCATCAATGATGTCACACTGGAAGATAGAATGATCTTCTGGTGGATGCTTCATAGCATCATTTAAATTGAATTTTACTATTCTGCCATCTATTTCAAAAGAATAAGTTCCTGAAAATGCGTCTAGCTTGAACTTCAAAGTCTTCAGGAATGGTCTTCCAAGCAGGATTGATGATGGCCTCCTGGAGTCATTAGGGGGCATTTCTAGGATATAGAAATCAATGGGAAATGTGAGTTCCTTGATGCTCACCAATACATCTTCAACAACTCCAATCACTGTAATAATGCTCTTATCTACCAACACAAAATGAGCTGCCGACCTTTTTAAGGGAGGTAGCCTTAAAGCATTAAATATAGATAAAGGTATTATACTAACACACGCTCCTAGATCACACATGCAGTCAGAAAATATCACATCTCCAATAGTACAGTTGACCATACATGGACTTGGATCACTACATTTTTCAGGTATACCTCCCATTAAAACAAAGATAGAACTACCAAAAGGAATAGTTTCTAGTTTATTAATTTTATCCTTATGTATACATAAATCCTTTAGAAACTTCGCATATTTAGGTACCTGTTGAATGACATCAAAAAGGGGAACAGTTACCTCAACCTTTTTGAATATTTCTACCATTTTGGGGTCAAGTTCCATCTGCTTCTTGGGCTTCCTTGTGAGTTATGGAAAGGGGACAGGATGGGCGATATCTGCAACTTCAACATCCTTTGGTGCTTCACTCTATGGCTGGGTTTCCTCTTCTTCAACTATGTCCTGTATGTCCTCTTCCTCTTCAGCATCTTCCACTTCCACTGCATCTTCAGCTGGGGTGTGTTTTGGTGGACTTGGCTCCTCTTGGTGCCTCTCTTGCAATGTGGTTTCGGATCTTAGAGTGATGGCATTGATGCCACCCTTGGAATTAGGTAGGGGTTGAGAAGGAAGTCCACTGGAGCTTGAAGGTTGGTTGGTGGAGTTATTTAGTGATCCAATCTGTGAGACAAGAGCTTTGTAACAACCCTAGTTTTTAAAAATCAAATAATTAGTTATTTGTGATTTATTTTAATTGTTGATAATTTTATTTTAAGAAAATTATTTTACTAAAGGTAATTAAATGGAGTTTCATGATAATTGGAGTTTAAATTAATTAGAAATTTTATATAATCTTTATTAGATATTTGGTATGATTGAAATTATAATTTTGATAATTGAAAAATAAGAATTTGTACAATTTAATTTAAATAAATTCTATTATGAACGAATTATGTTGAAGTCCTAGAAATTATTTTATTAGAAATGATTAGATTGACATTTATAAATACTTTAAGTTTAAGTCAATTAATATTTATGTACAATTTTTATTATAATTAATTATTTTATAAATTGAAATTAAAGTTTTGGAGATAGAAAAATAATGAAAAGTTATATCCTTTAATTTGAATAATTAAAATTGAGTTTAAACTATATTTTATAAAAGTGTGATTAATATGTTTATTTTCTAATTTAAATTAGAAATAATTGATTGAACTTAGCAATATGTTGATAAATAATGTTTCTAAATATTTTTAATAGAGTATATTTGATTTTAAAATTACTCTACTCTTCAATTCTATCAAAATATCTATTCATATCTATCCTTATTTCTTTATAAAATCCGAATTTCTAACCCTAATTCCCAAATCAAACTCGGAAAACCCTAATTTCCCAAATTGAAACCCTAAAATCCTAATGAAAAGGCCCTAACCCTAGAAGCCCCATCCCTCACCCACGGAAACCTCACAGCAAGAAGAAAAAGGGGGAAATAGAAACAGGGGAAGATGGGAATCAGAGAAGAGAAGAGGGAATCGGAGAGGAAGAGACATCGCTATGGCTAGGGCTCGCCACCGTCGTAGTCGCCATCGCGCCTTGCTGTCATCGTAATCGCCGTCGCGCCTTGCTACCATCGCAGTTGCCGTCGCGCCTTGCTGCTGTCAGGTTCGACATCATTGTTCTGCCGGCATCAAGCCCGTTCTGCTGCCTGAGAAGAATCGCGAGGAGGAGAGAGCACACGCGAAGGGCAACGCCGCTATGAAGCCATCGCCGCTGTCGTCATGCTCTGCCGCTGCCGCGTCTCACCAAGCAGTCACCGTCGTGCTTCCTGGTCGGCGTCGAAGAAGCTGTCATTCGAAAGGAGGCATGGCTGTCGCTGAACAGAACACGATGGTAGTGAGAGGATGCCACCGCTGTTGACGCCAGAGCTCAACAGGGACTGCAGCGCCGTGGCCGAGCTATTGGGTTGCTGCTGCTGTCGGGAAGGTCATTGGGGTTTGTCGAGGGTACTATTCTGGTTTTGAAGCAATTCATTCATGTCACTACTCATATTTGTCCTCTGTTCTGCCTCTGCTTCTAGTTTCTAGAATCTGAGAAGACACTACCGCCACTGCTGGAACTGTTGGTTTTATTTTTCTAGCCTTGCTCTGGCTCTACTCTAAACCGTTACTGCCACTAGAGCTGCCCGGAAACCCTTTTGTTACTGCTTCGTTATTTTATTATAAGTTATTTGTAGTTCCAATTCTATTGAACTCATTTCCATTTTCGACTCCATTGAATTTGAACTCTATTTTGTTGCCACCGTGGTTACTACTGCGAGAGTGAAGAGTGATCAGAAATAATGCTGCTGCTGTTCACCGGAGGTGCTAAACTGTTGCTGCTACTACTTTGAGATGATATGGCTAGTATTAAAGTTGTTGTTGATAAGTGCAGCATTCCCAATTTCTATGGATTTTGACTAACTGAGGTAGGGGATTTAACGTTTTTAATTTAGAATGCCCACCAAGTTATTTGAATAAGTGCAAATGGTTAACAATGGTTATGAATTTCTTAATTGACATCAATGACTTGAAATGCATTTGAAATTGGTTGGTTGTTGTCATTATTCTGAGCTGTGACTGAAATTAGATGCTGTTGTGAATAATGGTTAATTTAGTGTAATTTATTAAATTGAAATATGCTGAGCTAATTATTGAAAAGTTGTGGAATGGATAATTGATGAATTGTGTTTGGATTGTTACTGTGAATGTATTGTTTTGTTATGAGATATTGGTTGGTGGAATTAAGTTTGGAATGAGGTTGTGGGAATAAGATTGGTGTGGTGTTAAAACTGATTTTGATTTGAGGCTGTGAATTGTGATTTGTGAGCCATGATTGAATTGTTTGAAAGTGACTAATTATTCGAATTCCTGGTTATGCTGATTTCTTGATTTAGTTGTGAAATTGAAATGTAATTGATGATGGTGGATATTGTTGCAAGCTTGTTTGAGAAATTATTAGTTATTGGATATGTTAATTTGACTGGATAATATTGTACTGAGTATTGAACTTATTCAAGCTTGTGCTCGGTTTGGAATTGTTGTGATAATGGTTTAATTGTAACTGCCTTCTGATTATTTCAGAGTTATTGGAAATTCAGATTTTAGTTTATTATGTTGAGTTGGTTATTATTGTTGATTTAAGGTTAACTAGAGTTGATTTTGAGCACGGTTAAAGGATTGAAGGTTGATTACTAAAGTATTTTCTTAAAGTTTGATCTTTAGAATAAATTGGTAACTTTGCTAACAACTAAATAATTTTAAAAATAATTGGAAATATGAAAGGATGGTGTTTGGAATATTAGTTATGAATTTTCGAAGCTGGATTGATTTACTTTTAAAGAATGGTTTATGGAAACTCTAATTTTAATTAATGTTAGGATGTTGGTTTTCAAACTGATTTATGATGAGATGATTATTGAGATCTTGTTGTTGTGATAACTGCTGATAAAAGAACTAGAGATTTGTTGAGAAAGAGGAAACCCGTAAGGGTGGCTAAGTCCGAGTTTTAGGGGAGATGGTGCCGGAATTTTCTAAAATCTGAGGTTTTATTTGAAAGGTTATTTTAGAAGATTTAGATTTGGAAAATGATATTATTTAAGTTTTATTTAGTGAAGAAAAGAATTATTCTATTTTAATTCCGATTTACTAAAGAAAGGTTTATGTTTCAAAATTAAATTATTTAAGAAAGAAACTATATTCCAAGATTGATATAGTATGAAAAGAATTATGTTTTAAGTTTGAAGTAAAGGATTACTTTTTAGAAGTTTGATGAATTAATAATTTTTGAATTTGAATAGTAAAGAGAGATGATTTTTGAGTCTTTAGAAAGTTAGTAAACTTGAGAAAGAGTTTTATTTGATTATTTCTAATGAGAAGTTATGTTTTGAAAAGTGTTTAATGAATTTTAAAATAAATGATTTTCTTGAGTCTTTTGATAGAGAACTAAACTGGAAAACAGTTTTAAAATTGGCTTGACTCAAGATTGCTAAAGCAGAGATTATGAACTGAACTGAAGATTAAGGTTTTTATAGACAAATGCCTGAGAAATTAAGAAAGGTTCAAGGAAAATTATTAAGAATTTAAAGGGAAAAAGAGAATGGGGAATTGATATATGGATTGTTGAGTTTTAGAAAGGAAAATGAAAAGTGATAAAAGGCGGGAAAACCCCACGAACTTTTAGTTGTTTAACTACGGGGAAAACCCATGAATTGGTAATTGGTTAAATTCGGGAAGTACCCACGAACTGAATAATCATTGATCTCGGGAAAACCTATAAATTGTTATTTGTTTTATTCGCAGGAAAAACCCACGGACTGATAATCATTGATTACGGGAATAACCCATGAATTGTTGTATGTTGATCTTGGGTATAACCCACGAACTGAAGATCATTGTTTGCTGTGTATTGATCTCGGGTATAACCCACGAACTGAAGATCGCTATGTTATTGTGTATTGATCTCAGGAAATAACCCACGAACTGAAGATCTCTGTTCTGTTTGTGAAATGATCTCAGGGACGCCCACGAACTGAGGATCACTGTTTTCCCTTGTGCGTATATTATGGGGTCGGGCTTTGCGCCGACTGCCGGTAGTCACGAAGGAGTAGTATTCTTACCACCGACACATATGCACTAAGGACACAAAGGGAAGCCATATCTGGGACTTGTTCCTAGGTAATGTCGGGCTGCAGGGTGTAAACTGACACGTGAGCTCATGGCCTGCTTAGGACAGACATGCATCATATTGGTTGTGCATTTACATTTGGTTATGTTTGTCTGTATTACTTCTCTGTGATTGTGTTGTTTGTCTTATTGTGATTTGCTTGTGTGTTGAATTGAGTTTTTTACTTGTGCTAGTAGTTTGTGAATGGATAGAGATGATTAATATCTGTTGTTATGACTGAGAATCAATTATGTGGCTGAAAGATATTTAATATGACAAGTTTTGCAATTGAGATCTGTTTTGGGTTGAGAAACTTAATGAAAGTAATTATTTATATAAAGTAAGATTAAAAAGTATTTCAAAGGGGTTTGAAAAAGATGGTTTATTAAGCAAAGTTAATTATTTGCATGTTAATCATTACTTTTACAGTATTCCCATTCCCTACTGAGAACGTGTGGTTTGTTCTCACCCCATAAATTTCCACCCTTTCAGTTACACAGGTTCGAAGACTCAGTTTGAAGCTGCAGGCGATTGTTAGACCTTATCTATGAGTTTTGTTTATGAGTTAAGTTTGTTTCATAGAGTTCCCTCGCTTTTGTTGCTTTAGTTTTAATTTGATATAGAAGGATAGGAGTTGTAACTGAGTTTTATTCAAATTCTTTGTATAGCATCTATTATTATTAATAAATATGTGATTATTGTTACTTAGTGATCTTTGCTATATGATTTTAATTAATAAAAACAAAATTTTTCTGGAATTTTCTATAAAACTAAATCGCGATATCGAACTAAAGGCTCAATAGCAAATAGTTAATAAAGGATAGCAGGTTGGTAACACCTTACTTTCGGTACGATCATGACGTTCTGGAAGTTGGGTCGTTACAAGCTTGCAAGGTAGAATTCAGACCATTTAGAGTAGAAGTAAGGTTGTTTTCTATGGCCTGCTATCTCCGATCAATAGAGTGTAATAACTCATCATTAGCAGATGAGGAGGGATAAGTGAGCTGAGAGGTCTGCTGAGATGCTTGAGGCTGTCTTAGATGAGGTGCTCTGTAGGCCTAATTTTGATTCTGCTGTCTGGTGTTATTGTTATTCCACCTCTGATTTCCATTGTTATCTTTGCCTCTTCTGTTATGATTGTCCCTCCAACCCTGGTTAGAATTATCCCTCCAACCTTGATTGGAATTGTCCTGCCATCCATGGTTGTAGCTGCCACCATGATTGTACCATTGTTTGGGGCGGTCGTAGAAGTTATGAGTGGCTGCCACTGTGTTGTCTTCCTGCTGGAGCTGCGGGCATTCATCAGTATAATGACTATAATCAGCACAGATCCCACATACTCTTTGTGGAACCAACTGAGCTTACTGAGCTCATTGTTGACTCAATTGCATCTGCTTCAGTAAGATGGTCATTTCACATATGCTCTGAGTTAGAATAGTAGTCTCTTTGCTAGAGGATACCTCTGCAACAGCTCTTGACTGACTTTGTTTCTGCTTGTGATTCTTAGTAGGTTCAGCTAAGTCGCTGATCAATTGCCATGCCTCATTAGTGGTCTTGTACTTTTTCATAGACCCATTGCTAGCACCTTCCAATGTGGTCTTATCTTGGGGCTTCATGCCCTTTGTGAAGTACCCGAGCAACACTATCTTGTCAATCATATAGTGGGGACAGGCTTCCAGAAGATTGTTGAAGCGCTCCCAATATTCGTAGAGAGTCTCAGATTTGTCCTGAACAATCATGGAAATGTCTTTCCTCAATTTATCGGTGACCTCAGCTGGAAAGAATTTCTCAAAAAATTCTCTTCTAAGCGTATCCCAGTTAGAAACAGTTGCTCCGGGTTGAGTGTAGTACCACTCTCTTGCCTTTCCCTCAAGAGAGAACGGGAAGGCTTTTAACAGAATAGAAGTTTCATTAGCACCATCACTCTTAACAGTAGAACAAGCTGTCTGGAAATCCCTAAGGTGCTTGATAGGCTCTTGAGCATGTAAGCCATGAAACTTGGGCATCAAGTTGAGTAGTGCAGTCTTTATTTCAAAATCTACAGTCACCGCTGGGTGATGCGCTTGATGCGACTGCAGTATGAAATCTGGGGCTCCAGCTTCCTGGATAGTAATTCTCCTACGTGCTGCCATTTTATCTGCATGTAAATCAACTGAATCAGTAGTAGAGGAGTTTGTTTCTTCCTCAAATGGCGGTTCAGATTTGCCCTCAGATTAGACTGGTGAATTGATGTTAATCACTTCACCACCCTCAGAGGCTAGCCGACGTCGAGCTCACCTAATATGTCAATTTCGGGATCAAAAGCGGATAAGCTCGAATTAGGCAATGAACGAGTCATTCAGCGGAAGAGACATATAGCTCATGATAACAAAAACAAAATAAAATGCAAATAAATAAATTCCAATTAATAAATTAGCACACTATTGCAACTCCCCGGCAACGGCGCCAGAAATTGACGTGGTGAAAATTGGCAGATTAAGAAATTAGTATGAGTGATACGTTGCAAGTACAGTTCTTAACCAACAAAAATATGCTCATCAATTTAGAAAGGTTGTCACAAAATTATAATTAAAAGTACTGGGAATATGAATCCCAGGTCGTCTCCCAACGAGTTGCAGGAAGATGTGCTATCTTATTAATAAGAGGTTTTCCAAAATGGTTTTGAGTTGATAAACAGGAAATTAAATTAGAGAATTGATGTAATTTAAATAAAATCTTGACCGGGAGTAGATTAATCGGAAGTTCTATCCTTGTTGGAGTTTTCCCAAGATCAATTGATAATTGAAGGTTGTTTTACTTAGTTATCCTTTACTAGGTAAAGAAAAGTCAAGAAAGTTGGAAGTCTACTTCTATTCACAAGTTCTAATCCTCTCCCTTGGGAAGGACTAGTGTCAGTGACTAGAGAGCCATCCAACAAATAACCCAATTACAATTTTTACTCTTGAGCATTCCAACTCAAGGGTCTCCTTTCAATCAACCCCCAATCAAGCTAGAGAACTACTCGCTCATTGATGAGCGGATAATTTATACGCTTTTTGGCATTGTTTTTAGGAAGTTTTTAATAAGTTTAAGCTACTTTTAGGGATGTTTTCATTAGTTTTTATGTTAAATTCACATTTCTGGATTTTACTAGGAGTTTGTGTGTTTTTCTGTGATTTCAGGTAAATTCTGGCTGAAATTGAGGGACTTGAGCAAAACTCTGAAAAGGGCTGATAAAAGGACTGCTGATGCTGTTGGAATCTGACCTCTCTGCACTCAAAATGGATTTTCTGGAGCTACAGAACTCCAAATGGCGCGCTCTCAACGGCGTTAAAAAGTAGACATCCAGAGCTTTCCAGCAATATATAATAGTTCATACTTTATTCGGAAATTCATGACGTAACTTGGTGTTGAACGCCAAGTACATGCTGCTGTCTGGAGTTAAACGCCAGAAACACGTCATGATCCGGAGTTGAACGCCCAAAACACGTTATAACTTGGAGTTCAACTCCAAGAAAAGCCTCAGCTTGTGGATAGACCAAGCTCAGCCCAAACATACACAAAGTGGGCCCCGGGAGTGGATTTATGCATCAATTACTTACTTCTGTAAACCCTAGTAGCTAGTTTATTATAAATAGAACTCTTTACTATCATATTATCATCTTGGTTTTGATCCCTGGATTGTATTTTGATCCAGTGACCACGTTTTGGGGGCTGGCCATTCGGCCATGCCTGAACCTTTCACTCATGTATTTTCAACGGTGGAGTTTCTGCACACCATAGATTAAGGGTGTGGAGCTCTGCTGTACCTCAAGTTTCAATGCAATTACTATTATTTTCTATCCAAATCAATTTTATTCTTAATCCAAGATATACGTTGCACTTCACCTTGATGAATGTGATGATCCGTGACACTCATCATCATTCTCACCTATGAACGCGCATGACTGACAACCACTTCCGTTCTACCTTAGGCCGGGCGCATATCTCTTAGATTCTCCAACAGAATCTTCGTGGTATAAGCTAGAATTGATGGCAGCATTCTTGAGAATCTGGAAAGTCTAAACCTTGTCTATGGTATTCCGAGTAGGATTCTGGGATTGAATGACTGTGACGAGCTTCAAACTCCTGAAGGCTGGGCGTGATGACAAACGCAAAAGAATCAAGGGATTCTATTCCAACCTGATTGAGAACCGACAGATGATTAGCCGTGCCGTGACAGAGCATTTGGACCTTTTTCACTTAGAGGATGGGATGTAGCCATTGACAACGGTGATGCCCTACAAACAGCTTGCCATGGAAAGGAGTAAGAAGAATTGGATGAAAGCAGCAGGAAAGCAGAGATTCAAGAGGAGCGCAGCATCTTCATACGCCTATCTGAAATTCCTACCATTGAATTACATAAGTATTTCTATCCTATTTTATTTATCTTTTAATTATCTAATCTCCCATAACCACATGGATAAGCCTGACTGAGATTTACAAGATGACCATAGCTTGCTTCATACCAACAATCTCCGTGGGATCGACCCTTACTCACGTAAGGTATTACTTGGACGACCCAGTTGACTTGCTGGTTAGTTGTGCGAAGTTGTGAACCATGGCATTGACACCAAGTTTTTGGAGCCATTACCTGGGATTGTTGAAGTGAAAAGAATGAATCACAATTTCGTCCACCAAGTTTTTGGCGCCGTTGCCGGGGATTGTTCGAGTATGGACAACTGACGGTTCATCTTGTTGCTTAGATTAGGTAATTTTTATTTTATTTAAAAAAATTTTTTTTTTTGAAAAACTTTTCAAAATCTTCTCCTTATTTTCGAAAATTATTCAAAACTTTTTTTACTATGCATTCTGGAGCTTCATGAAGCATGTTGAAGCCTGGCTGGCTATAAAGGCATGTCTAAATTCTTTTGGACTGAGGCTTCCTCTTCACAAGCTTGAACTATGTATTCTAAAGCTTGGCTAGCCATTGGCCATGTCTAGTGTTTTGGACTGGAGCTTTCATTGAAAGCTTGGCTGGCTATTAAGCCATGTCTAATTCCTGGACCGGAGCTTTAGACTAACATTGCGAAGATTCCTGGAATTCATATTAAAAATTTTGAATTTCTTATTTTATTTTTCCTATATATTTTACGAAAAAAATCAAATAAAATACAAAAAAAAAATTTTTAGAAAATCATAAAAATCAAAAAATATTTTGTGTTTCTTGTTTGAGTTTTGTGTCAAGTCATAAGTTTGGTGTCAATTGCATGTTCATCTTTTTCTTGCATAAAATTTTCGAAAAATTCATGCATTCATAGTGTTCATCATGATCTTCAAGTTGTTCTTGATGAAATTTCTTGTTTGATCTTCATATTTTCTTGTTTTGTATTGTATGGTGTTTTTCATATGCATTCTTGTATTCATAGAGTCTAAACATGAAAAATTTCTAAGTTTGGTGTCTTGCATGTTTTCTTTTCTTGAAAATTTTTCAAAAATATGTTCTTGATGTTCATCATGATCTTCAAAGTGTTCTTGGTGTTCATCTTGACATTCATAGTGTTCTTGCATGCATCATGTGTTTTGATCCAAAATTTTCATGCATTGAGTATTTTTAGTGTTTTTCTCTCTCATCAAAAAAAATTCAAAATCAAAAATATCTTATCTTTTTAAATCTTATCTTTTTAAAATCTTTTTCAAAAATCATATCTTTTCCATTTTTTCATCATTTTCGAAAATTTCAAAAATATTTTTCAAAATATTTTCAAAATCTTTTTCTTATCTTTACATCATATTTTCGAAAATTGCATCAAAAATTAATGTTTTGATTCAAAAATTTCAAGTTTGTTACTTTCTTGTTAAGAAAGATTCAAATTTTAAGTTCTAGAATCATATCTTGTGATTTCTTGTGAGTCAAGTCATTAATTGTGATTTTAAAATTCAAATCTTTTTCAAAACTAATTTCAATCTTATCTTTTCAAAATCATATCTTTTATATCATATTTTTTCAAAATTTTATCTTTTTCAAAAAAAAATTTGATTTTAAAATATCTTTTCTAACTTCTTATCTTCTTATCTTTTCAAAATTGATTTTAATATCTTTTTCGACTAACTAATTAATTTTTTGTTTGTTTCTTATCTTTTTCAAAACCACCTAACTACTTTTCCCTCTCTAATTTTCGAAAATACCTCCCTCTTTTTCAAAAATTCTTTTTAATTAATTAATTGTTTTAAATTTTAATTTTAATTATATCTTATCTTTAATTTTCGAAAATCACTAACCCATTTTTCAAAATTATTTTCGAATTTCTCTCCCCCTCATCTCTTTCTATTTATTTTATTTATTTACTAACACTTCTCTTCACCTCTCTTCATCTCCAATCACTGCCTCTATCCTCACCATTGTGATTGGATTCTCCACTTTTATTCCTTTCTTCTTCTACTAACAATAAGGAACCTCTTTACTGTGACATAGAGGATTCCTCTTTCTTTTCTTGTTCTCTTCTTCCCTATATGAGCAGGAACAAGGAAAAAGGCTTGCAAAAAAAAAAAAACTGGCGAAAAAAATATAGAAAGAAAGAAAGAAAAAGCCATAGCCCAGTAGAAGAGCATTTGACTGCACATCAAGAAAGCATGAGAAATTCCCTCTTCAAGAAATCCCTGAGATACCTCAGGGGATACATGTTCCTCCATATAATTATTGAAAGCAACTAAAGATAGGAACACCAAAATCACTAGGGATCATGCAACAGAAGCAAGGAAGAGACATAAAGAAGCTCAAAAAGCACCATTGGATCTTCAAAGAAGGCGCCACCCTCACTTAGGTGGACTCATTCCTTGTTCTTATTTTCTCTGCTTTTTCGGTTTTTATCCTTCATGTTTATCTATATTTTATGTCTCTACTTCATGATCATTAGTATGTAGTAACTATGCCTTAAAGATTATGAATAATTCCATGAATCCTTCACCTCTCTTAAAAGAAAAATGTTTTAATTCAAAAGAACAAGAAGTACATGAATTTCAAATTTATCCTTGAATTTAGTTTAATTATATTGATGTGGTGACAATACTTTTTATTTTCTGAATGAATGCTTAAACAGTGCATATTTTTGATCTTGTTGTTTATGAATGTTAAAATTGTTGGCTCTTAAAAGGATGATGAACAAGGAAAAATGTTATTGACAATCTAAAAAATCATGAATTTGATTCTTGAAGCAAGAAAAAGCAGTGAATGGCGAAAAAAAAATAAATAAATAAAAAAAATAATTGGCGAAAAAAAATATTTTGAAAAAAAAGAGAAAAAGCAAGCAGAAAAAGCCAATAGCCCTTAAAACCAAAAGGCAAGGGTAAAAAGGATCCAAAGCAAAAGAGTGTGCTTAAGAGCTTTGGACACCACTAACTGGGGACTCTAGCAAAGCTGAGTCACAATCTGAAAAGGTTCACCCAGTTATGTGTCTGTGGCATTTATGTATCCGGTGGTAATACTGGAAAACAAAGTGCTTAGGGCCACGGCCAAGACTCAAAAAGTAGCTGTGTTCAAGAATCAACATACTTAACTAGGAGAATCAATAACACTATCTGAAATTCTAAGTTCCTAGAGAAGCCAATCATTCAAAACTTCAAAGGAAAAAGTGAGATGCCAAAACTGTTCAGAAGCAAAAAGCTACAAGTCCCGCTCATTTAATTAGAATTATATTCATTGATATTCTGAATTTATAGTATATTCTCTTCTTTTTATCCTATTTGATTTTCAGTTGCTTGGGGACAAGCAACAATTTAAGTTTGGTGTTGTGATGAGCGGATAATTTATACGCTTTTTGGCATTGTTTTTAGGAAGTTTTTAATAAGTTTAAGCTACTTTTAGGGATGTTTTCATTAGTTTTTATGTTAAATTCACATTTCTAGATTTTACTAGGAGTTTGTGTGTTTTTCTGTGATTTCAGGTAAATTCTGGCTGAAATTGAGGGACTTGAGCAAAACTCTGAAAAGGGCTGATAAAAGGACTGCTGATGCTGTTGGAATCTGACCTCCCTGCACTCAAAATGAATTTTCTGGAGCTACGGAACTCCAAATGGCGCGCTTTCAACGGCGTTGGAAATTAGACATCCAGAGCTTTCCAGCAATATATAATAGTCCATACTTTATTCAGAAATTCACGACGTAACTTGGTGTTGAACGCCAAGTACATGCTGCTGTCTGGAGTTAAACGCCAGAAACACGTCATGATCCGGAGTTGAACGCCCAAAACACGTTATAACTTGGAGTTCAACTCCAAGAAAAGCCTCAGCTTGTGGATAGACCAAGCTCAGCCCAAACATACACCAAGTGGGCCCCGAAAGTAGATTTATGCATCAATTACTTACTTCTGTAAACCCTAGTAGCTAGTTTATTATAAATAGAACTCTTTACTATCATATTATCATCTTGGTTTTGATCCCTGGATTGTATTTTGATCCAGTGAGCACATTTTGGGGGCTGGCCATTCGGCCATGCCTGAACCTTTCACTCATGTATTTTCAACGGTGGAGTTTCTGCACACCATAGATTAAGGGTGTGGAGCTCTGCTGTACCTCAAGTTTCAATGTGATGAGCGGATAATTTGCATGCTTTTTGGCATTGTTTTTAGTATGTTTTTAGTATTTTTTAGTTAGTTTTTAGTATATTTTTATTAGTTTTTAATTAAAATTCACTTTTCTGGACTTTACTATGAGTTTGTGTGTTTTTCTGTGATTTCAGGTATTTTCTGACTGAAATTGAGGGTCCTGAGCAAAAATCTGATCCAGGGGCTGAAAAGGACTGCAGATGCTGTTGGATTCTGACCTCCCTGCACTCGAAATGGATTTTCTGGAGCTACAGAAGCCCAATTGGCGCGCTCTCAACGGCATTGGAAAGTAGACATCCTGGGCTTTCCAGCAATATATAATAGTCCATACTTTGCCCAAGATTTGATGGCCCAAACTGGCGCTCGAAGTCACCTACAGAAATTCCAGCGTTAAACGCCGGAACTGGCATAAAAATTGGAGTTAAACGCCCAAACTGGCATGAAAGCTGGCGTTTAACTCCAGAAAAGGTCTCTACACGAAATTCCTTCATTGCTCAGCCCAAGCACACACCAAGTGGGCCCGGAAGTGGATTTTTCTGTCATTTACTCATTTCTGTAAACCTTAGGACACTAGTTTACTACTTATAGGATCTTTTGACATTGTATCCGTACCTTATGACCTCATAACATTTTGTACACGTTTACTTCCACAGTATGAGTCTCTAAACCCCATGGTTGGGGGTGAGGAGCTCTGCTGTGTCTTGATGGATTAATGCAATTACTACTGTTTCTTATTCAATCATGCTTGCTTCCATTCTAAGATAACACTTGTTCTTAATCCGGATGAATGTGATGATCCGTGACAATCATCATCATTCTCAACCATGAACATGTGCCTGACAACCACCTCTGTTCTATCTTAGATTGAGTAGTTATCTCTTGGGTTCTTTAATCGGAATCTTCGTGGTATAGGCAGGACCTGATGGCAGCATTCAAGAGAATCCGGAAGGTCTAAACCTTGTCTGTGGTATTCTGAGTAGGATTCAATGATTGAATGACTGTGACGTGCTTCAAACCTGTAACCTACTGGGCGTTAGTGACAGACGCAAAAGAGTGATTCTATTCCGGTAGGGGAGGGAACCAAACCGGTGATTGGCAGTACTGTGACAGAGTGCGTGCATTAGCTTTCACTGCGCGGATGGGAGGTAGCTGCTGACAACAGTGAAACCCTATACGAGCTTGCCATGGAAGGAGACTTGCGTGTTGGATGAAGAAGACAGTAGAAAAGCAGAGATTCAGAAGATGGAGCATCTCCAAAACCCCAACCTGTTCTCCATTACTGCAAAACAAGTAACCATTTCATGTTCTTTTGCTTTCACAATCAATCCTGATAATTTCTGATCTCCTGACTAAGATTTACAAGATAACCATAGCTTGCTTCAAGCCGACAATCTCCGTGGGATCGACCCTTGCTCACGCAAGGTATTACTTGGACGACCCAGTGCACTTGCTGGTTAGTTGTGCGGGATTGCAAAAAGTGTTATTGCAATTTCGTGCACCAAGTTTTTGGCGCCGTTGCCGGGGATTGTTCGAGTTTGGACAACTAACGGTTTATTTTGTTGCTTAGATTAGGACTGTTTTCTTTTTTGTTGGTTTAGAGTCTTTTAGTTGAGTCTAGTTCATATTCTAAGTTTGGTGTCAATTGCATGTTTTTTTGTTTTTCTTCTTTTAATTTTCGAATTTTTTTTATTGTTCTTAGTCCCTTTTTGATTCATAAAAGTT
Organism: Arachis stenosperma; assembly: GCF_014773155.1. Taxonomy (NCBI): domain Eukaryota; kingdom Viridiplantae; phylum Streptophyta; class Magnoliopsida; order Fabales; family Fabaceae; genus Arachis; species Arachis stenosperma. The sequence goes on along the minus strand of NC_080378.1, from coordinate 45,250,263 downwards.
CTAAGTTTGGTGTCCTCTTTGTGTTTTTCCTTTAAAATTTTCGAAAAAATTAGTGTTTGATTTTCTAAAATTTTAAGTTTGGTGTCTTTTTGTGTTTTTCTCTTTCCTCTTTTTAAGAATCAAATCTTTTTCATAAAAAATTTTTCAATCATATCTTCTTAATTGCTGTTTTCAAAATCTTTCTTTTTCACTAATTGATTCAGTTCTCAATTTGCTTTGATCTTATTTTATTTTTAATTTTCGAATTTTATTTTAATTTTCTTTTATCTTATTTTATTTTATTTTAAATTTCTTTTTTTTCTGTTATTTCAAAAAAAAATATAAAAATAAACAAAATTTATCTCTTTGCAATCATTCTCATTTTCCTTTTGTCCATTATGGACTTAAGTGGAATTAATCAGTCCAAGAGGACTCTGGGGTCTTATGCTAACCCCATTACAGCTGCATATGGGAGTAGCATCTGTATACCCCCCATCAAAGCAAGCAGCTTTGAGCTAAATCCTCAACTCATTATCATAGTGCAGCAAAATTGCCAGTATTCTGGTCTTCCACAGGAAGAACCTACTGAGTTTCTGGCACAGTTCTTACAAATTGCTGACACAATACATGATAAAGAGGTAGATCAGGATGTCTACAGACTGTTACTGTTTCCATTTGCTGTAAAAGATCAAGCAAAAAGGTGGTTGAATAACCAACCTACAGCAAGCATAAAGACATGGAAACAGTTATCAGAAAAATTCCTGAATCATTTTTACCCTCCAAAAAGGATGACACAGCTAAGGCTGGACATCCAAGGCTTTAAACAAGAGGATAATAAATCCCTTTATGATGCCTGGGAGAGGTATAGAGGTATGCTCAGAAAATGCCCCTCTGAAATGTTTTCAGAGTGGGTACAGTTAGACATCTTCTACTATGGGCTTACAGAAAAAGCTCAGATGTCTTTAGACCACTCAGCTGGTGGCTCTATACACATGAGAAAGACAATTGAAGAAGCTCAAGAACTTATAGACATTGTTGCTAGAAACCAATACTTATATTCTAGCAAGGAATTCGTTCCACAAGAAGAGGTCATGGCAGTAGTCAATGACCCTGATCCTCAAGAACAGATGAATGAGCTTAATCAACAATTGCTCCTGATGACAGAACAGTTAGCAGAATTTAAAGAAATGCTCCATGATACTAAGGTTGCTAACAAGAGCATAGAACTGCAGTTGAATCAAGCAAAACAACAAATATCTAAACAAATAACAGAAGAATGTCAAGCAGTTCAACTGAGGAGTGGGAAAACACTGAATGCCACTGCTCAAAAGAGCAAGAAGTCAATTAAGGAACAGTTGACAGAGGATAACCAAGCCACTGTTCAAAATCCCTCTGAGGACAGTAAGAGCCCAGAGAGGAATATTATTGGCGTTCAAACGCCAGAAAGGGAAGGAAAGTTGGCGTTAAACGCCCATTCCTTGCCCAATACTGGCGTTCAAACACCAGAACAGGGAGGAAAGCTGGCGTTAAACGCCCATTCCCTGCCCAGTTCTGGCGTTCAAACGCCAGAAAAGGGGGAGAAGTTGGCGTTTAACGCCCAAACTTCATCCACTCCTGGCGTTCAAACGCCCAAGGAGAATCAGGCACCTGAGAGTTCTGCTGATTATCCCCCTAACAAGGCCTCTTCAACCATTTCTGTAAGGAATAAACCTACAGCATCTAAGGTTGAAGAATATCAGGCCAAGATGCCTTATCCTCAGAAACTCCGCAAAGCGGAACAGGATAAGCAATTTGCCCGCTTTGCAGACTATCTAAGGACTCTTGAAATAAAGATTCCGTTTGCAGAGGCACTTGAGCAAATACCCTCTTATGCTAAGTTCATGAAAGAGATCTTAAGCCATAAGAAGGATTGGAGAGAAACTGAAAAAGTGTTTCTCACTGAAGAATGCAGTGCAGTCATTTTGAAAAGCTTACCAGAAAAGCTTCAAGATCCTGGAAGCTTTATGATACCCTGCACATTAGAAGGTGCCTGCACCAAGATAGCCTTATGTGATCTTGGAGCAAGCATAAATCTAATACCTGCATCCACTATCAGAAAGCTTGGGTTGACTGGAGAAGTCAAACCAACCAGGATATGCCTCCAGCTTGCTGATGGTTCCATTAAACACCCATCAGGCATAATAGAGGACATGATTGTCAAGGTTGGGCCATTTGCCTTTCCAACTGACTTTGTGGTGCTGGAAATGGAGGAGCACAAGAGTGCAACTCTCATTCTAGGAAGACCTTTCCTAGCAACTGGACGAACTCTCATTGACGTACATAAAGGGGAAGTAACCCTGAGAGTCAATGAGGATGAGTTCAAGTTGAATGCTGTAAAAGCTATGCAGCATCCAAACACACCAGATGACTGCATAGGCGTTGACATTATTGATTCTCTGGTAGAAGAGATCAATATGGCTGAAAGCCTAGAATCAGAGCTTGAGGACATCTTCAAAGATGCTCAACCTGATCAAGAAGAACTAGAGAAAGTAAAGGAATTTTCGAAAATTCCTCAGGAGGAGGATAAGCCTCCCAAACCTGAACTCAAACCTCTACCACCATCTCTGAAATATGCATTTTTGGGAGAGGGTGACACTTTTCCAGTGATTATAAGCTCTGCTTTAAATTCACAGGAAGAGGAAGCACTCATTCAAGTGCTGAGGACACACAAGACAGCTCTTGGGTGGTCCATAAGTGATCTTAAGGGCATTAGCCCAGCTAGATGCATGCACAAGATCCTATTGGAGGATAATGCCAAACCAGTGGTCCAACCACAGAGGAGGCTAAATCCTGCCATGAAGGAAGTGGTGCAGAAAGAGGTCACTAAATTACTAGAGGCTGGGATCATTTATCCTATTTCTGATAGCCCCTGGGTGAGCCCTGTCCAAGTTGTTCCCAAAAAGGGAGGCATGACAGTGGTTCATAATGAAAAAAATGAACTGGTTCCCACAAGGACAGTCACAGGGTGGCGCATGTGTATTGACTACAGAAGACTCAATACAGCCACCAGAAAGGATCATTTTCCTTTACCATTCATAGACCAAATACTAGAAAGACTAGCTGGCCATGATTATTACTGCTTTTTGGATGGCTATTCAGGCTACAACCAAATTGCAGTAGACCCTCAGGACCAAGAGAAAACAGCATTCACCTGCCCTTCAGGCGTGTTTGCCTATAGGAGAATGCCTTTTGGTCTGTGCAATGCACCTGCAACCTTTCAGAGGTGCATGCTCTCTATCTTTTCAGATATGGTAGAGAAATTTCTGGAAGTCTTCATGGATGACTTTTCAGTATATGGAGACTCATTCAGCTCCTGTCTTAACCACCTATCACTTGTCCTGAAAAGATGCCAAGAGACTAACCTGGTTTTAAACTGGGAGAAATGTCACTTTATGGTGACTGAAGGAATTGTCCTTGGGCACAAAATTTCAAGCAGGGGAATAGAGGTGGATAAGGCAAAGGTAGAGGTAATTGAAAAATTACCACCACATGCCAATGTTAAGGCAATCAGAAGCTTTCTGGGACATGCAGGATTCTACAGAAGGTTTATCAAGGATTTTTCGAAAATTGCCAAACCTCTGAGCAATCTGCTAGCTGCTGACACTCCATTTATCTTTGATAATGAGTGTCTGCAGGCATTTGAGACCCTGAAAGCTAAGTTGGTCACAGCACCAGTTATCTCTGCACCAGATTGGGCATTACCATTTGAATTAATGTGTGATGCCAGTGATCATGCCATTGGTGCAGTGTTGGGACAGAGGCATAATAAACTTCTGCATGTCATTTATTATGCTAGTCGTGTTCTAAATGATGCACAGAAAAATTACACAACCACAGAAAAAGAATTACTTGCAGTGGTTTATGCCATTGACAAGTTTGGATCCTACCTAGTAGGATCCAAAGTGATTGTGTACACTGACCATGCTGCTCTTAAATACTTACTCACAAAGCAGGATTCAAAACCCAGGCTTATCAGATGGGTGTTGCTTCTGCAAGAGTTTGATATAGAAATAAGAGACAGAAAAGGGACAGAGAATCAAGTAGCTGATCATCTGTCCAGAATAGAGCCAGTAGTTGGGGCGTCCCTCCCTTCTACTGAGATTTCTGAGACTTTCCCAGATGAGCAACTATTTGCCATTCAGGAAGCTCCATGGTTTGCAGACATTGCAAACTATAAAGCTGTGAGGTTCATACCCAAGGAGTACAGTTACATGCAGAAAAAGAAATTAATTTCAGATGCCAAGTACTACCTCTAGGATGAACCATATCTCTTTAAGAGATGTGCTGACGGAGTGATCCGCAGGTGTGTACCCAGAGAAGAAGCACAGAGGATCCTATGGCAGTGCCATGGATCACAGTATGGAGGACATTTTGGAAGTGAGCGAACAGCCACTAAAGTTCTCCAATGTGGCTTCTACTGGCCTACTCTCTATAAAGATTCCCGAGAGTTTGTGCGTAACTGTGACAGTTGCCAAAGAGCTGGTAACCTGCCTCATGGATATGCCATGCCTCAACAAGGGATATTAGAGATAGAGCTGTTTGATGTATGGGGAATTGACTTCATGGGGCCATTCCCACCATCATACTCAAACACTTACATTCTGGTGGCAGTGGACTATGTATCTAAGTGGGTAGAAGCAATTGCTACACCCACTAATGATACTAAGACCGTACTGAAATTCCTTCAGAAAAACATTTTCAGCAGATTTGGCGTTCCCAGAGTGCTAATCAGTGATGGGGGCACTCATTTCTGCAATAAACAGCTATACTCTGCTATGGTTAGATATGGAATTAGCCACAAAGTGGCAACTCCGTATCATCCACAGACAAATGGGCAAGCAGAAGTCTCTAACAGAGAGCTAAAAAGAATCCTAGAACGGACTGTAATGTCCCGAAGAAAGGATTGGGCAAAGAGCTTGGATGATGCTCTGTGGGCATACAGAACAGCATTCAAGACTCCTATAGGTACCTCCCCATACCAATTGGTGTATGGGAAGGCCTGTCATTTGCCTGTGGAATTGGAACATAAAGCCTATTGGGCAACCAGATTCCTAAACATGGATGCACAGTTAGCTGGTGAGAAAAGACTGCTCCAGCTAAATGAGCTAGAAGAGTTCAGACTCAATGCCTTTGAAAATGCAAAAATTTATAAGGAAAAGGCAAAGAAGTGGCATGACAAAAGATTGTCAACCAGAGTCTTTGAGCCAGGACAAAAAGTTCTGCTCTTCAACTCTAGGCTCAAACTGTTTCCAGGAAAACTCAAATCCCGTTGGGGGGGGTCCATATGTGATTACAGGAGTGTCACCATATGGATATGTTGAGCTTCAGGATATTGATTCTGATAAGAAGTTCATTGTTAATGGACAGAGAATCAAACATTATCTTGAAGGAAATTTTGAGCAGGAGTGCTCAAAACTGAGACTTGAGTGATTCTCAGTGGAAGTCCAGCTAAAGACAGTAAAGAAGCGCTTACTGGGAGGCAACCCAGTCATTAGTAGGTTATATGATTTGTTCTTACAGAGGCAAATATCAAAAATAAAGGAATTCACAGAGTTACAGAAGGATTCAGTTCAAAAAGCAGAGAAAATGAGCTTACTGGCGAAAAAAATGCCAGTAAGGTGCATTTTGGGCGTTAAACGCCAGAATGGGCACCATTCTGGGCGTTCAGAAAAACGCCCAGTGAGGAAGGTTTTCTGGCGTTTAACGCCCAGCCAGGTCCCTGGCTGGGCGTTAAACGCCCAAAAAGGGTGCCAAGTGGGCGTTAAACGCCAGAATGGGTGCCATTCTGGGCGTTTAACGCCAGAAAGGTGGGGGGACCACATTTTTGTTTTCAACTCAAATTTTTTCAAACTTTCCTCTTTTTACCCATAATCTTCTACATAAATGCACTTCAACCTTTCATCATTCACTTTCAAATCTTCACAAATCAAAACCATTCTTCAAATCTATTTCAAATAATCTCAAATCTTCTTCAAAAACTCACCCTTTTCTCAAATTTTTTCAAAATCTTTTCAAATTTCCTTTCAAATCTCTCTTTTGTTTTCGAAATTCTCCTCCCCCCACTCTATAAATGAACGTTCCTCACCCCTCCTTCCTCACACCATTCGAATTTCCTCTCTCTCTCTCTCTCTCTTCTCTTCTTTCTTTTCTTTTTGCTTGAGGACAAGCAAAACCTCTAAGTTTGGTGTGCTTTTCCGTGATCACTAAGCCAAAATCTATCAAGATCATGGCTCCCAAGGGAAAACAAACCAACTCAAGAGGAAAAAAAGAGACTAATCCAAAGAATCTTTGGAATGAAGAAAAGTTCTTAACCAAAGAACATGAAGACCATTATCATAAAATAATGGGTCTGAGGTCAGTGATCCCGGAAGTTAAATTTGATCTGAAAGAAGATGAATATCCGGGGATCCAAGAGCAAATTCGAAACAGAGGATGGGAAGTTCTAACCAATCCTGAGACAAAGGTTGGAAGGAACATGGTTCAGGAATTCTACTCAAATCTGTGGCTAACAGATAAGCAGAGAATGACTGGAACTGCTTACCATACCCATTGAACACCCAATCACCAAGAAGTCAATGGAAGGACAAGTGCAAGACAACTCCATCAAGAGGAGGGCGCAGGAATTCCTCCCTGAATTCCCAAGAATTGACTACTGGTCCAGCCTAGAAGCATCTATTAACAAGCTGCAAGAGACTATGGAGCAACTGAAGGAAGAACAGCAGAATCAGAACTGCATGCTCTGCAAATTGCTGAAGGAACAAGAAAAGCAGGGGCGTGAACTCCAAGAGTTGAAACGCCAAAAGCTCTCCTCTCAAGCTGAGGGAGCATCCACTTCTCAAAATCAAGGTTGTTGAGTCCTAACTCTATGAAAACCTCTATCATTAGGAGCCTCTGTTTTTCGTTTTTTTTTTTTATTTATTTTCCTTTATTTTGTTTTTTTCGTTTTCCTAGTCTCATTCTATATCTATTTTTGAGTCTTGTTTTTAATTCATAATTAATAAAATTAAAGTTATGCCTTAAAGTTATGAATGTCCTATGAATCCATCACCTCTCTTAAAAGAAAAAATGCTTTAATCACAAAAGAACAAGAAGTACAGGATTTCGAAATTTATCTCTGAAACTAGTTGAATTAGTTTGATGTGGTGACAATACTTTTTGTTTTCTGAATGAATGCTTGAACAGTGCATATGTCTCTTGAATTTGTTGTTTTTAAGAATGTTAAATTTGTTGGCTCTTGAAAGAATGAGGAGAAAGAGAATTGTTATTGAGGATCTGAAAAATCATCAAATTGATTCTTGAAGCAAGAAAAAGCAGTGAATACAAAAAAAAAAATTTCGAAAAAAAAAAAAAGAAAAAGAAAAGAAATAGAGTTGTGATCCAAGGCAATAAGAGTGTGCTTAAGAACCCTGGACACCTCTAATTGGGGACTTTAGCAAAGCTGAGTCACAATCTAACAAGGTTCACCCAATTATGTGTCTGTGGCATGTATGTATCCGGTGGTAATACTGGAAGACAGAGTGCTTTGGGCCACAGCCAAGACTCATACATAAGCTATGTTCAAGAATCATCATTCTTAACTAGGAGAATCAATAACACTATCTGAGTTCTGAGTTCTCATAGATGCCAATCATTCTGAACTTCAAAGGATAGAGTGAGATGCCAAAACTGTTCGGAGGCAAAAAGCTACTAGTCCCGCTCATCTAATTGGAACTATGTTTCTTTGATATTTTGGAGTCTATAGTATATTCTCTTCTTTTTATCCTATTTTGATTTTCAGTTGCTTGGGGACAAGCAACAATTTAAGTTTGGTGTTGTGATGAGCGGATAATTTGCATGCTTTTTGGCATTGTTTTTAGTATGTTTTTAGTATCTTTTAGTTAGTTTTAGTATATTTTTATTAGTTTTAATTAAAATTCACTTTTCTGGACTTTACTATGAGTTTGTGTGTTTTTCTGTGATTTCAGGTATTTTCTGACTGAAATTGAGGGTCCTGAGCAAAAATCTGATCCAAAGGCTGAAAAGGACTGCAGATGCTGTTGGATTCTGACCTCCCTGCACTCGAAATGGATTTTCTGGAGCTACAGAAGCCCAATTGGCGCGCTCTCAACGGCATTGGAAAGTAGACATCCTGGGCTTTCCAGCAATATATAATAGTCCATACTTTGCCCAAGATTTGATGGCCCAAACCGGCGCTCAAAGTCACCTACAGAAATTCCAGCGTTAAACGCCGGAACTGGCATAAAAATTGGAGTTAAACGCCCAAACTGGCATGAAAGCTGGCGTTTAACTCCAGAAAAGGTCTCTACACGAAATTCCTTCATTGCTCAGCCCAAGCACACACCAAGTGGGCCCGGAAGTGGATTTTCTGTCATTTACTCATTTCTGTAAACCTTAGGACACTAGTTTACTACTTATAGGATCTTTTGACATTGTATCCGTACCTTATGACCTCATAACATTTTGTACACGTTTACTTCCACAGTATGAGTCTCTAAACCCCATGGTTGGGGGTGAGGAGCTCTGCTGTGTCTTGATGGATTAATGCAATTACTACTGTTTCTTATTCAATCATGCTTGTTTCCATTCTAAGATAACACTTGTTCTTAATCCGGATGAATGTGATGATCCGTGACAATCATCATCATTCTCAACCATGAACATGTGCCTGACAACCACCTCTGTTCTATCTTAGATTGAGTAGTTATCTCTTGGGTTCTTTAATCGGAATCTTCGTGGTATAGGCAGGACCTGATGGCAGCATTCAAGAGAATCCGGAAGGTCTAAACCTTGTCTGTGGTATTCTGAGTAGGATTCAATGATTGAATGACTGTGACGTGCTTCAAACCTGTAACCTACTGGGCGTTAGTGACAGACGCAAAAGAGTGATTCTATTCCGGTAGGGGAGGGAACCAAACCGGTGATTGGCAGTACTGTGACAGAGTGCGTGCATTAGCTTTCACTGCGCGGATGGGAGGTAGCTGCTGACAACAGTGAAACCCTATACGAGCTTGCCATGGAAGGAGACTTGCGTGTTGGATGAAGAAGACAGTAGAAAAGCAGAGATTCAGAAGATGGAGCATCTCCAAAACCCCAACCTGTTCTCCATTACTGCAAAACAAGTAACCATTTCATGTGCTTTTGCTTTTCACAATCAATCCTGATAATTTCTGATCTCCTGACTAAGATTTACAAGATAACCATAGCTTGCTTCAAGCCGACAATCTCCGTGGGATCGACCCTTGCTCACGCAAGGTATTACTTGGACGACCCAGTGCACTTGCTGGTTAGTTGTGCGGGATTGCAAAAAGTGTTATTGCAATTTCGTGCACCACAATGCAATTACTATTATTTTCTATCCAAATCAATTTTATTCTTAATCCAAGATATACGTTGCACTTCACCTTGATGAATGTGATGATCCGTGACACTCATCATCATTCTCACCTATGAACGCGCATGACTGACAACCACTTCCGTTCTACCTTAGGCCGGGCGCATATCTCTTAGATTCTCCAACAGAATCTTCGTGGTATAAACTAGAATTGGTGGCAGCATTCTTGAGAATCTGGAAAGTCTAAACCTTGTCTATGGTATTCCGAGTAGGATCCTGGGATTGAATGACTGTGACGAGCTTCAAACTCCTGAAGGCTGGGCGTGATGACAAACGCAAAAGAATCAAGGGATTCTATTCCAACCTGATTGAGAACCGACAGATGATTAGCCATGCCGTGATAGAGCATTTGGACCTTTTTCACTTAGAGGATGGGATGTAGCCATTGACAACGGTGATGCCCTACAAACAGCTTGCCATGGAAAGGAGTAAGAAGAATTAGATGAAAGCAGCAGGAAAGCAGAGATTCAAGAGGAGCACAGCATCTTCATACGCCTATCTGAAATTCCCACCATTGAATTACATAAGTATTTCTATCCTATTTTATTTATCTTTTAATTATCTAATCTCCCATAACCACATGGATAAGCCTGACTGAGATTTACAAGATGACCATAGCTTGCTTCATACCAACAATCTCCGTGGGATCGACCCTTACTCACGTAAGGTATTACTTGGACGACCCAGTTGACTTGCTGGTTAGTTGTGCGAAGTTGTGAACCATGGCATTGACACCAAGTTTTTGGAGCCATTACCTGGGATTGTTGAAGTGAAAAGAATGAATCACAATTTCGTCCACCAAGTTTTTGGCGCCGTTGCCGGGGATTGTTCGAGTATGGACAACTGACGGTTCATCTTGTTGCTTAGATTAGGTAATTTTTATTTTATTTAAAAAAATTTTTTTTTTTGAAAAACTTTTCAAAATCTTCTCCTTATTTTCGAAAATTATTCAAAACTTTTTTTACTATGCATTCTGGAGCTTCATGAAGCATGTTGAAGCCTGGCTGGCTATAAAGGCATGTCTAAATTCTTTTGGACTGAGGCTTCCTCTTCACATGCTTGAACTATGTATTCTAAAGCTTGGCTGGCCATTGGCCATGTCTAGTGTTTTGGACTGGAGCTTTCATTGAAAGCTTGGCTGGCTATTAAGCCATGTCTAATTCCTGGACCGGAGCTTTAGACTAACATTGCGAAGATTCCTGGAATTCATATTAAAAATTTTGAATTTCTTATTTTATTTTTCCTATATATTTTACGAAAAAAATCAAATAAAATACAAAAAAAAAATTTTAGAAAATCATAAAAATCAAAAAATATTTTGTGTTTCTTGTTTGAGTTTTGTGTCAAGTCATAAGTTTGGTGTCAATTGCATGTTCATCTTTTTCTTGCATAAAATTTTCGAAAAATTCATGCATTCATAGTGTTCATCATGATCTTCAAGTTGTTCTTGATGAAATTTCTTGTTTGATCTTCATATTTTCTTGTTTTGTATTGTATGGTGTTTTTCATATGCATTCTTGCATTCATAGAGTCTAAACATGAAAAATTTCTAAGTTTGGTGTCTTGCATGTTTTCTTTTCTTGAAAATTTTTCAAAAATATGTTCTTGATGTTCATCATGATCTTCAAAGTGTTCTTGGTGTTCATCTTGACATTCATAGTGTTCTTGCATGCATCATGTGTTTTGATCCAAAATTTTCATGCATTGAGTATTTTTAGTGTTTTTCTCTCTCATCAAAAAAAAAAAAAATTCAAAAATCAAAAAAATATCTTATCTTTTTAAATCTTATCTTTTTAAAATCTTTTTCAAAAATCATATCTTTTCCATTTTTTCATCATTTTCGAAAATTTCAAAAATATTTTTCAAAATATTTTCAAAATCTTTTTCTTATCTTTACATCATATTTTCGAAAATTGCATCAAAAATTAATGTTTTGATTCAAAAATTTCAACTTTGTTACTTTCTTGTTAAGAAAGATTCAAATTTTAAGTTCTAGAATCATATCTTGTGATTTCTTGTGAGTCAAGTCATTAATTGTGATTTTAAAATTCAAATCTTTTTCAAAACTAATTTCAATCTTATCTTTTCAAAATCATATCTTTTATATCATATCTTTTTCAAAATTTTATCTTTTTCAAAAAAAAAATTTGATTTTAAAATATCTTTTCTAACTTCTTATCTTCTTATCTTTTCAAAATTGATTTTAATATCTTTTTCAACTAACTAATTAATTTTTTGTTTGTTTCTTATCTTTTTCAAAACCACCTAACTACTTTTCCCTCTCTAATTTTCGAAAATACCTCCCTCTTTTTCAAAAATTCTTTTTAATTAATTAATTGTTTTAAATTTTAATTTTAATTATATCTTATCTTTAATTTTCGAAAATCACTAACCCATTTTTCAAAATTATTTTCGAATTTCTCTCCCCCTCATCTCTTTCTATTTATTTTATTTATTTACTAACACTTCTCTTCACCTCTCTTCATCTCCAATCACTGCCTCTATCCTCACCATTGTGATTGGATTCTCCACTTTTATTCCTTTCTTCTTCTACTAACAATAAGGAACCTCTTTACTGTGACATAGAGGATTCCTCTTTCTTTTCTTGTTCTCTTCTTCCCTATATGAGCAGGAACAAGGAAAAAGGCTTGCAAAAAAAAAAAAAAAAACTGGCGAAAAAAATATAGAAAGAAAGAAAGAAAAAGCCATAGCCCAGTAGAAGAGCATTTGACTGCACATCAAGAAAGCATGAGAAATTCCCTCTTCAAGAAATCCCTGAGATACCTCAGGGGATACATGTTCCTCCATATAATTATTGAAAGCAACTAAGGATAGGAACACCAAAATCACTAGGGATCATGCAACAGAAGCAAGGAAGAGACATAAAGAAGCTCAAAAAGCACCATTGGATCTTCAAAGAAGGCGCCACCCTCACTTAGGTGGACTCATTCCTTGTTCTTATTTTCTCTGCTTTTTCGGTTTTTATCCTTCATGTTTATCTATATTTTATGTCTCTACTTCATGATCATTAGTATGTAGTAACTATGCCTTAAAGATTATGAATAATTCCATGAATCCTTCACCTCTCTTAAAAGAAAAATGTTTTAATTCAAAAGAATAAGAAGTACATGAATTTCAAATTTATCCTTGAATTTAGTTTAATTATATTGATGTGGTGACAATACTTTTTGTTTTCTGAATGAATGCTTAAACAGTGCATATTTTTGATCTTGTTGTTTATGAATGTTAAAATTGTTGGCTCTTAAAAGGATGATGAACAAGGAAAAATGTTATTGACAATCTAAAAAATCATGAATTTGATTCTTGAAGCAAGAAAAAGCAGTGAATGGCAAAAAAAAAAAATAAATAAATAAATAAAATAATTGGCAAAAAAAAATATTTTGAAAAAAAAGAGAAAAAGCAAGCAGAAAAAGCCAATAGCCCTTAAAACCAAAAGGCAAGGGTAAAAAGGATCCAAAGCAAAAGAGTGTGCTTAAGAGCTCTGGACACCACTAACTGGGGACTCTAGCAAAGCTGAGTCACAATCTGAAAAGGTTCACCCAGTTATGTGTCTGTGGCATTTATGTATCCGGTGGTAATACTGGAAAACAAAGTGCTTAGGGCCACGGCCAAGACTCAAAAAGTAGCTGTGTTCAAGAATCAACATACTTAACTAGGAGAATCAATAACACTATCTGAAATTTTAAGTTCCTAGAGAAGCCAATCATTCAAAACTTCAAAGGAAAAAGTGAGATGCTAAAACTGTTCAGAAGCAAAAAGCTACAAGTCTCGCTCATTTAATTAGAATTATATTCATTGATATTCTGAATTTATAGTATATTCTCTTCTTTTTATCCTATTTGATTTTCAGTTGCTTGGGGACAAGCAACAATTTAAGTTTGGTGTTGTGATGAGCGGATAATTTATACGCTTTTTGGCATTGTTTTTAGGAAGTTTTTAATAAGTTTAAGCTACTTTTAGGGATGTTTTCATTAGTTTTTATGTTAAATTCACATTTCTGGATTTTACTAGGAGTTTGTGTGTTTTTCTGTGATTTCAGGTAAATTCTGGCTGAAATTGAGGGACTTGAGCAAAACTCTGAAAAGGGCTGATAAAAGGACTGCTAATGCTGTTGGAATCTGACCTCCCTGCACTCAAAATGAATTTTCTGGAGCTACGGAACTTCAAATGGCGCGCTCTCAACGGCGTTGGAAAGTAGACATCCAGAGCTTTCCAGCAATATATAATAGTCCATACTTTATTCGGAAATTCACGACGTAACTTGGTGTTGAACGCCAAGTACATGCTGCTGTCTGGAGTTAAACGCCAGAAACACGTCATGATCCGGAGTTGAACGCCCAAAACACGTTATAACTTGGAGTTCAACTCCAAGAAAAGCCTCATCTTGTGGATAGACCAAGCTCAGCCCAAACATACACCAAGTGGGCCCCGGAAGTGGATTTATGCATCAATTACTTACTTCTGTAAACCCTAGTAGCTAGTTTATTATAAATAGAACTCTTTACTATCATATTATCATCTTGGTTTTGATCCCTGGATTGTATTTTGATCCAGTGACCACATTTTGGGGGCTGGCCATTCGGCCATGCCTGAACCTTTCACTCATGTATTTTCAACGGTGGAGTTTCTGCACACCATAGATTAAGGGTGTGGAGCTCTGCTGTACCTCAAGTTTCAATGCAATTACTATTATTTTCTATCCAAATCAATTTTATTCTTAATCCAAGATATACGTTGCACTTCACCTTGATGAATGTGATGATCCGTGACACTCATCATCATTCTCACCTATGAACGCGCATGACTGACAACCACTTCCGTTCTACCTTAGGCCGGGCGCATATCTCTTAGATTCCCCAACAGAATCTTCGTGGTATAAGCTAGAATTGATGGCAGCATTCTTGAGAATCTGGAAAGTCTAAACCTTGTCTATGGTATTCCGAGTAGGATTCTGGGATTGAATGACTGTGACGAGCTTCAAACTCCTGAAGGCTGGGCGTGATGACAAACGCAAAAGAATCAAGGGATTCTATTCCAACCTGATTGAGAACCGACAGATGATTAGCCGTGCCGTGACAGAGCATTTGGACCTTTTTCACTTAGAGGATGGGATGTAGCCATTGACAACGGTGATGCCCTACAAACAGCTTGCCATGGAAAGGAGTAAGAAGAATTGGATGAAAGCAGCAGGAAAGCAGAGATTCGAGAGGAGCACAGCATCTTCATACGCCTATCTGAAATTCTCACCATTGAATTACATAAGTATTTCTATCCTATTTTATTTATCTTTTAATTATCTAATCTCCCATAACCACATGGATAAGCCTGACTGAGATTTACAAGATGACCATAGCTTGCTTCATACCAACAATCTCCGTGGGATCGACCCTTACTCACGTAAGGTATTACTTGGACGACCCAGTGCACTTGCTGGTTAGTTGTGCGAAGTTGTGAACCATGGCATTGACACCAAGTTTTTGGAGCCATTACCTGGGATTGTTGAAGTGAAAAGAATGAATCACAATTTCGTCCACCACTCATCATGAATGTAACTTTCACAAAATAAAAATAAAGAATAAGGAAAGACATGATAGACAATAATAAAAAAGATCAATTGAAAATAAAAATGGTTCTTGTATTAATAAATTCTAAAAATAATCCAGTTATAACTCTGAACAGATTAAGGATATGAAAGAGTAAGCAACAAGTAAAGAGAACAAACTAGAGTGATGAAGTCTTGTGGAGGTAATAGCTCTTCTCAATATCCCAATCCAAAAAGCAATAAAAACCAAATCCTAAATACTATGAATGTGTGGAGAGAAAACCTAGTGGAGGAGTAAAATCCGATCTAAAAACTAAAAATTATGCGGAATGAATGTGTGTCCTTTGTCTCTGCATCTTCCCTGGCTCTAATATGCTTTTCTGGGCCGAAAACTGGGTTAAAACACGGCCTAGAATCTATGACAGCGACTTCTGTAATTCTGTAGATCGCGCACGTCACGCGATCGCGTCGTCCATGCGTTCGGGTCATCCACGCATTTGCGTCACTTGTGCAGCTTCCAATCAACGCGGTCGCGTCGGGCACGCGAGCGCGTCACTGCGATTTCCTCCATTTTGCGCTGTCGCGTGAGCCATGCGCCCGTGTCACTTCTCGCTGGTCTTCTCCTCAACTTCTTGTGTTCCTTCCATTTTTGCAAGCTTCCTCTCCAACCTCTAAGCCATTCCTGCCCTATGAACCCTGAAACACTTAATACACAGATCACGACATCGAATGGTATAAAGGAGAATAAAAATATACAATTAAAAGACCTTTAGGAAGCAAGTTTTCAATCATAGAACATTTTCAAGAAGGAATTGTAAATACATGTAAATCATATGAATAAGTAGGTGAAGACTTGATAAAACCACTCAATTAAACACAATATAAATCATAAAATAATGGTTTATCAGTGCCCCTCTTCGAATCTTGCTGGCTTCCTTTTGCTAGCAATTTCCTTGCTTGATGTAGTGTAGCACGCCTTTGTGTGCATGGTTCGAACCTTGGCTGCTTCATTTTGGGAGTGTCGCGCCTTGTTTCTTTTGGTGGGAGCCCGAAAAAGGTAAAAGAGTTAACGTAGCGCTCTCTCCAATTGAGCGCTAGCCTTGTTTATTTGGCTCCCTTGAGCGCTCAGTTTGAAAACTCAACGTAGTGCCCTTGGCCTTTGCTTGGCCTCTCCAAAGTAGCTTTTACTTTGTGAGCGCAGGCCTCAAATAGAGAGCGCTACATCTCTTTGTTGCTCCTTCAGCCTAGCTTTCTTGCTGCAGCATTGGGCGCTTCGTTGGGTAATTAAGCATTGGCCCTTGCTCCTTTGTTGAATGCCACGCTTTATTCTCATGGGCAACGCTTTTTAAAGCGTGGCCTAATGTCCAAAGCGTGCTCTAACTTCAAAAGTGTGCCAAAAATTCTTTTTTCCATCATTTCTTCACCTACAAGTAATCAAACCAACCAAACAAAGCATCACCAAATTCATAAGATATCTATATTAATCATAAAATCAACTAATTCCAGCATGAATACTATGATTTTGTGTTAATAATTGATGGTTGATTGATTTAACATAACCATGCAAATTCATACCAAATCACTTACTTATAATGCAAGAAAGTGCATAAAACCTAATGAAGAAAGTGAGAAATGCTTGAAAAGCTAGCATAAGATGACTTGTCATCACAACACTGGTGCACAAAATTGTGATCATCAACAATGGCGCCAATAGACTTGGTACTCTCAAATGTGAATCACACTTCATCACAACTCTGCACAACTAACCAGCAAGTGCACTGGGTCGTCCAAGTAATACCTTACGTGAGTAAGGGTCGATCCCATGGAGATTGTCGGCTTGAAGCAAGCTATGGTCACCTTGTAAATCTCAGTCAGGCGGATTCAAATGGGTTATGGAGTTTTCATAATTAAAAGATAAATAAAACATAAAGTAAAGATAGAGATACTTATGTAATTCATTGGTGAGAATTTCAGATAAGTGCATAGAGATGCTTTGTTCCTGTTGAATCTCTGCTTTCCTACTGCCTTCATCCAATCCTTCATACTCCTTTCCATGGCAAGCTGTATGGTGCACGAAATTGTGATCATCAATGGCGCCATCAACATGGTACGCTCATTGCAATCTCAACTCTTTATCACAACTTCGCACAACTAACCAGCAAGTGCACTGGGTCGTCCAAGTAATAAACCTTACGCGAGTAAGGGTCGATCCCACGGAGATTGTTGGTATGAAGCAAGCTATGGTCACCTTGTAAATCTTAGTCAGGTAGACTCAGATGGTTATAGATGAAATATGAATAAAAGATAAAGATAGAGATACTTATGCAATTCATTGGTAAGAACTTCAGATAAGCGAATGGAGATGCTTTGTCACTTCCGTCTCTCTGCTTTCCTACTGTCTTCATCCAATCCTTCTTACTCCTTTCCATGGCAAGCTTATGCAAGGGTTTCACCATTGTCAGTGGCTACCTCCCATCCTCTCAGTGGAAATGTTCAACGCACCCTGTCACGGCACGGCTATCCAGCTGTCGGTTCTCGATCATGTCGGAATAGAATCCAGTGATTCTTTTGCGTCTGTCACTAACGCCCCACAATCGCGAGTTTGAAGCACGTCACAGTCATTCAATCATTGAATCCTACTCAGAATACCACAGACAAGGTTTAGACCTTCCGGATTCTCTTGAATGCCGCCATCAGTTCTAGCCTATACCACGAAGACTTTGATCTCACGGAATGGCTGGCTCGGTTGTCAGGCGAGCGCTCGGTTGTCAGGCGATCAACCATGCGTCGTGTATCAGGAATCCAAGAGATATTCACCCAATCTAAGGTAGAATAGAGGTGGTTGTCAGTCACACGTTCATAGGTGAGAATGATGATGAGTGTCACGGATCATCACATTCATCAAGTTGAAGAACAAGTGATATCTTGGAACAAGAACAAGCGGAATTGAATAGAAGAACAATAGTAATTGCATTAATACTCGAGGTACAGCAGAGCTCCACACCTTAATCTATGGTGTGTAGAAACTCCACCGTTGAAAATACATAAGAACAAAAGTGATCATTGGCTTCGGTCCCAGAGAGGGAACCAGAAAAACCAAGATGAAAATACAATAGTAAAAGGTCCTATTTATAGGGAACTAGTAGCTTAAGAATTACAAAGATGAGTAAATGACATAAAAATCCACTTCCGGGCCCACTTGGTGTGTGCTTGGGCTGAGCAATGAAGCATTTTCGTGTAGAGATTCTTCTTGGAGTTAAACGCCAGCTTTTATGCCAGTTTGGGCGTTTAACTCCCACTTTGGTGCCAGTTCCGGCGTTTAACGCTAGGAATTCTGAGGGTGACTTTGAACGCCGGTTTGGGCCATCAAATCTTGGGCAAAGTATGAACTATTAAATATTGCTGGAAAGCCCAGGATGTCTACTTTCCAACGCCGTTGAGAACGCGCCAATTGGGCTTCTGTAGCTCCAAAAAATCCACTTCTAGTGCAGGGAGGTCAGAATCCAACAGCATCTGCAGTCCTTTTCAGTCTCTGAATCAGATTTTTGCTCAGGTCCCTCAATTTCAGCCAGAAAATACCTGAAATCATAGAAAAACACACAAACTCATAGTAAAGTCCAGAAAAGTGAATTTTAACTAAAAACTAATAAAAATATACTAAAAACTAACTAAATCCTACTAGAAACATACTGAGAACAATGCCAAAAAGCGTATAAATTATCCGCTCATCACAACACCAAACTTAAATTGTTGCTTGTCCCCAAGCAACTGAAAATCAAATAAGATAAAAAGAAGAGAATATACTATAGACTCCAAATTATCAATGAAACTTAGCTCCAAATTAGATGAGCGGGACTAGTAGCTTTTTGCCTCCGAACAGTTTTGGCATCTTACTTTATCCTTTGAAATTCAGAATGATTGGCTTCTTTAGGAACTCAGAATCCAGATAGTGTTATTGATTCTCCTAGTTAAGTATGATGATTCTTGAACACAGCTACTTTATGAGTCTTGGCCGTGGCCCAAAGCACTCTGTCTTCCAGTATTACCACCGGATACATACATGCCACAGACACATGATTGGGTGAACCTTTTCAGATTGTGACTCAGCTTTGCTAGAGTCCCCAATTAGAGGTGTCCAGGGTTCTTAAGCACACTTTTTTACCTTGGATCACGACTTTAACCGCTCAGTCTCAAGTTTTCACTTGACACCTTCACGCCACAAGCACATGGTTAGGGACAGCTTGGTTTAGCCGCTTAGGGCAGGATGTTATTCCTATAGGCCCTCCTATCCATTGATGCTCAAAGCCTTGGATCTTTTTTATTACGCTTGCCTTTTGGTTTAAAGGGCTATTGGCTTCTTCTGCTTACTTTTTCTTTTTCTCTTTTATTTTTTGTTTTTGTTTTTGTTTTTTTTTTGTATTCACTGCTTTTTCTTGCTTCAAGAATTATTTTTGTGATTTTTCAGATCCTCAGTAACATGTCTCCTTTTTCATCATTCTTTCAAGAGCCAACAACTTTAACATTCACGAACCACAAATTCAAAAGACATATGCACTGTTTAAGTATACATTCAGAAAACAAAAAGTATTGTCACCACATCAAACTAATTAAGCTAGTTTTAAAGATGAATTCGAAATCCTGTACTTCTTGTTCTTTTGTGATAAAAACAGTTTTCATTTAAGAAAGGTGATGGATGCATAGGACATTCATAACTTTAAGGCATAGACACTAAGACACTAATGATCATAAGACACAAACATAGATAAACATAAGCATAAAAATTCGAAAAACAAGAAAATAAAGAACAAGGAGATTAAAGAACGGGTCCACCTCAGTGATGGCGGCTTGTTCTTCCTCTTGAAGATCTTATGGAGTGCTTGAGCTCCTCAATGTCTCTTCCTTGCCTTTGTTGCTCCTCTCTCATGATTCTTTGATCTTCTCTAATTTCATGGAGGAGAATGGAGTGTTCTTGGTGCTCCACCCTTAGTTGTCCCATGTTGGAACTCAGTTCTCCCAGGGAGGTGTTCAGTTGCTCCCAATAGTTTTGTGGAGGAAAGTGCATCCCTTGAGGTATCTCAGGGATTTCATGATGAGAGGGGTCTCTTGTTTGCTCCATCCTCTTCTTCATGATGGGCTTGTCCTCATCAATGAGGATGTCTCCTTCTATGTCAACTCCTACTGAATAACAGAGGTGACAAATGAGATGAGGAAAGGCTAACCTTGCCAAGGTAGAGGACTTGTCCGCCACCTTATAGAGTTCTTGGGCTATAACCTCTTGAACTTCTACTTCTTCTCCAATCATGATGCTATGGATCATGATGGCCCGGTCTAGAGTAACTTCAGACCGGTTGCTAGTGGGAATGATTGAGCGTTGGATAAACTCCAACCATCCTCTAGCCACGGGCTTGAGGTCATGCCTTCTTAATTGAACCGGCTTCCCTCTTGAATCTCTCTTCCATTGGGCACCCTCTTCACAAATGTCAGTGAGGACTCGGTCCAACCTTTGATCAAAGTTGACCCTTCTTGTGTAAGGATGTTCATCTCCTTGCATCATGGGCAAGTTGAATGCCAACCTCACATTTTTCTGACTAAAATCTAAGTATTTCCCACGAACCATTGTAAGCCAATTCTTTGGGTTCGGGTTCACACTTTGATCATGGCTCTTGGTGATTCATGCATTGGCATAGAACTCTTGAACCATTAAGATTCCGACTTGTTAAATGGGGTTGGTGAGAACTTCCCAACCTCTTCTTCGAATCTCATGTCGGATCTCCGGATATTCACTCTTTTTGAGTTTGAAAGGGACCTCGGGGATCACCTTCTTCAAGGCCACAACTTCATAGAAGTGGTCTTGATGCACCCTTGAGATGAATCTCTCCATCTCCCATGACTCGGAGGTGGAAGCTTTTGCCTTCCCTTTCCTCTTTCTAGAGGTTTCTCCGGCCTTGGATGCCATAAATGGTTATGGAAAAACAAAAAGCAACGCTTTTACCACACCAAACTTAAAAGGTTTGCTCGTTCTCGAGCAAAAGAAGAAAGAATAGAGTAGAAGAAGAAGAAAATGGAGGAGATGGAGGAGGCTATGTGGTTCGGCCAAAGGGGGAAGAAGTAGTGTTTAAGGTGTGTGAAAATGAAGGAGTGAAGATGGGTTTATATAGGGGTGAGGGGAGGGGTAGGGTTCGGCCATTATGGGTGGGTTTGGGAGGGAAAGTGGTTTGAATTTTGAATGGTGAGGTAGGTGGGGTTTTATGAAGGATGGATGTGAGTGGTGAAGAGAAAGATGGGATTTGATAGGTGAAGGGTTTTTGGGGAAGAGGTATTGAGGTGATTGGTGAATGGGTGAAGAAGAAAGAGGGTGGTGGGGTTGGTGGGGATCCTGTGGGGTCCACAGATCCTGAGGTGTCAAGGAAAAGTCATCCCTGCACCAAATGGCATGCAAAAATGCGTTTTGAGCCAATTCTGGCGTTAAACGCCGGGCTGGTGCCCATTTCTGGTGTTTAACGCCATATTCTTGCCCTTTCCTGGCGTTTAACGCCAGTCTGGTGCCCCTTTCTGGCGTTAAACGCCCAGAATGGTGCCAGACTGGGCGTTAAACGCCCAACTGCTACCCTTACTGGCGTTTAAACGCCAGCAGGATCTTCCTCCAGGGTGTGCTATTTTTCTTCCTATTTTTCATTCTGTTTTTGCTTTTTCAATTGATTTTGTGACTTCTCATGATCATCAACCTACAGAAAACATAAAATAACAAAGGAAAATAGATAAAATATAACATTGGGTTGCCTCCCAACAAGCGCTTCTTTAATGTCAGTAGCTTGACATAGGGCTCTCATGGAGCCTCACAGATACTCAGAGCAATGTTGGAACCTCCCAACACCAAACTTAGAGTTTGAATGTGGGGGTTCAACACCAAACTTAGAGTTTGGTTGTGGCCTCCCAACACCAAACTTAGAGTTTGACTGTGGGGGCTCTGTTTGACTCTGCTTTGAGAGAAGCTCTTCATGCTTCCTCTCCATGGTGACAGAGGGATATCCATAAGCCTGAAACACAAAGGATTCTTCATTCACTTGAATGATCAGTTCACCTCTATCAACATCAATCACAGCCTTTGCTGTGGCTAGGAAGGGTTTGCCAAGGATGATGGATTCATCCATGCACTTCCCAGTCTCTAGGACTATGAAATCAGCAGGGATGTAATGGTCTTCAACCTTTACTAGAACATCCTCTACAAGTCCATAAGCTTGTTTCTTTGAATTGTCTGCCATCTCTAGTGAGATTCTTGCAGTTTGTACCTCAAAGATCCCTAACTTCTCCATTATAGAGAGAGGCATGAGGTTTACACTTGACCCTAGGTCACACAGAGCCTTCTTGAAGGTCATGGTGCCTATGGTGCAAGGTATTGAAAACTTCCCAGGATCTTGTCTCTTTTGAGGTAATTTCTGCCTAGATAAGTCATCCAGTTCTTTGGTGAGCAAAGGGGGTTCATCCTCCCAAGTCTCATTACCAAACAACTTGTCATTTAGCTTCATGATTGCTCCAAGGTATTTAGCAACTTGCTCTTCAGTGACATACTCATCCTCTTCAGAGGAAGAATACTCATCAGAGCTCATGAATGGCATAAGTAAGTCCAGTGGAATCTCTATGGTCTAATTTTGAGCCTCAGATTCCCATGGTTCCTCATTAGGGAACTCATTGGAGGCCAGTGGACGTCCATTGAAGTCTTCCTCAGTGGCGTTCAATGCCTCTTTATCCTCTCCAAGTTCGGCCATGTTGATGGCCTTGCACTCTCCTTTTGGATTTTCTTCTGTATTGCTTGGAAGAGTACTAGGAGGGAGTTCAGTAATTTTCTTGCTCAGCTGTCCCACTTGTGCCTCCAAGTTTCTAATGGAGGATCTTGTTTCATTCATGAAACTTTGAGTGGTTTTGATTAGATCAGAGACCATGGTTGCTAAGTCAGAGTGGTTCTTCTTAGAATTCTCTGTCTATTGCTGAGAAGATGATGGAAAAGGCTTGCTATTGCTAAACCTGTTTCTTCGACCATTATTATTGTTGAAACCTTGTTGAGGTCTCTGTTGATCCTTCCATGAGAGATTTGGATGATTTCTCCATGAAGAATTATAGGTGTTTCCATAGGGTTCTCCCATGTAATTCACCTCTTCCATTGAAGGGTTCTCAGGATCATAAGCTTCTTCTTCAGATGAAGCATCCTTAGTACTACCTGGTGCATTTTGCATTCCAGACAGACTTTGAGAAATCAAATTGACTTGCTGAGTCAATATTTTGTTCTGAGCCAGAATGGCATTCAGAGTATCAATCTCAAGAACTCCTTTCTTCTGATTTGTTCCATTGCTCACAGGATTCCTTTCAGAAGTGTACATGAATTGGTTATTTGCAACCATTTCAATTAGCTCTTGAGCTTCTGCAGGCGTCTTCTTCAAATGAAGAGATCCTCCAGCAGAGCTATCCAAAGACATCTTGGATAGTTCAGAGAGACCATCATAGAAAATACCTATGATGCTCCATTCAGAAAGCATATCAGAGGGACACTTTCTGATCAATTGTTTGTATCTTTCCCAAGCTTCATAGAGGGATTCTCCTTCCTTCTGTCTGAAGGTTTGGACTTCCACTCTAAGCTTACTCAATTTTTGAGGTGGAAAGAACTTTGCCAAGAAGGCATTGACTAGCTTTTCCCAAGAGTTCAGACTATCTTTAGGTTGCGAGTCCAACCATGTCCTAGCTCTGTCTCTTACAGCAAAAGGGAATAGCATAAGTCTGTAGACCTCAGGGTCAACCCCATTAGTCTTGACAGTGTCACAGATTTGCAAGAATTCAGCTAAGAACTTATGAGGATCTTCCAATGGAAGTCCATGGAACTTGCAATTCTGTTGCATTAGAGAAACTAATTGAGACTTAAGCTCAAAGTTGTTTGCTCCAATGGCAGGGATAGAGATGCTTCTCCCATAGAAGTCGGGAGTAGGTGCAGTAAAGTCACCCAGCACCTTCCTTGCATTGTTGGCATTGTTGTTGTTTTCGGCTGCCATGGGTTCTTCTTCTTTGAAGATTTCTGTCAGGTCCTCTATAGAGAGTTGTGCCTTAGCTTCTCTTATCTTTCGCTTCAAGGTCCTTTCAGGTTCAGGGTCAGCTTCAACAAGAATGCCTTTGTCTTTGTTCCTGCTCATATGAAAGAGAAGAGAACAAGAAAATGTGGAATCCTCTATGTCACAGTATAGAGATTCCTTGAGGTGTCAGAGGAATAGAAAAATTAGAAGGAAGAGGTAGAAGAATTCGAACTTAGTCAGATAGAGTTCGAATTGTGCATTGAGGAGGAGTGGTACTCCATAAATAGAAGGATGCGAGAAGGGAGGAAGAAATTTTCGAAAATTAAGTAAAAGATTTTGAAAAACATTTTGAAAAACTTTAATTGATTTTCGAAAACCAAGAGTGGGAAAGAAATCAAGTAATTTTTGAAAAAGATTTTGAAATTAGAATTTAAAAAGATATGATTGAAAACTATTTTGAAAAAGATGTAATCAAAAAGATATGATTGAAAAGTTATGGTTTGAAAAACAATTTAAAAAGATTTGATTTTAAAAATTAATGACTTACCTAACAAGAAAAGATATGATTCAAACATTAAACCTTCCTCAACAGAAAAGGCAACATACTTGAAATGTTGAATCAAATCATTAATTGTTAGCAAGTATCTTTGAAAAGGGAAAGAAATTGATTTTGAAAAAGATTTGATTTGAAAAGATTTGATTTGAAAAAGATTTGATTTTGAAAAACTTTGAAAACTTGGAAAAAAATTGATTTGAAAACAAAATCTTCCCTCTTGTGCCATCCTGGCGTTAAACGCCCAGAATGGTGCACATTCTGGCATTTAACGCCCAATTCACTACCCTTTTGGGCGTTAAACGCCCAGCCAGGCACCCTGGCTGGAGTTTAAACGCCAGTCTGTCCTTCTTCACTGGGCGTTTTGAACGACCAGCTTTTTCTGTGTAATTCCTCTGCTGCATGTTCTGAATCTTCAGTTCCCTGTACTATTGACTTGAAAATAGAACCAAGATCAAATAAACAATGCATGCAAGACACCAAACTTAAAATAAGACACTAGACTCAACAAGAAACACAAAATCTTTTTTTTGGTTTTTTATGATTTTGTAATTTTTTTGTGCTTTTTCGAAAATTATATGAAAATAGAAAATGAAGGTTTCAGAATTCTTAATTTGAAATCCAGGAATTATTGCAATGCTAGGCTAAGACTCCGGTCCAGGAATTAGACATGGCTTCACAGCCAGCCAAGCTTTCAAGGAAAGCTTCGGTCCAAAACACTAGACATGGCCAATGGCTAGCCAAGCCTCAGCAGATCATTGCTCCAATAGCAAGTTTGATAGAAATCAACAAGCTCTTGTGATGATAAGTTGAAACCTCGGTCCAATAAGATTAGACATGGCTTCTCAGCCAGCCAGATTTCAACAGATCATCATGAAACTCTAGAATTCATTTTTAAAGAAATTCTGAAAAAAATTACCTAATCTAAGCAACAAGATGAACCGTCAGTTGTCCATACACGAAACAATCCCCGGCAACGGCGCCAAAAACTTGGTGCACGAAATTGTGATCATCAATGGCGCCATCAACATGGTACGCTCATTGCAATCTCAACTCTTTATCACAACTTCGCACAACTAACCAGCAAGTGCACTGGGTCGTCCAAGTAATAAACCTTACGCGAGTAAGGGTCGATCCCACGAAGATTGTTGGTATGAAGCAAGCTATGGTCACCTTGTAAATCTTAGTCAGGTAGACTCAGATGGTTATAGATGAAATATGAATAAAAGATAAAGATAGAGATACTTATGCAATTCATTGGTAAGAACTTCAGATAAGCGAATGGAGATGCTTTGTCCCTTCCGTCTCTCTGCTTTCCTACTGTCTTCATCCAATCCTTCTTACTCCTTTCCATGGCAAGCTTATGCAAGGGTTTCACCGTTGTCAGTGGCTACCTCCCATCCTCTCAGTGGAAATGTTCAACGCACCCTGTCACGGCACGGCTATCCAGCTGTCGGTTCTCGATCATGTCGGAATAGAATCCAGTGATTCTTTTGCGTCTGTCACTAACGCCCCACAATCGCGAGTTTGAAGCACGTCACAGTCATTCAATCATTGAATCCTACTCAGAATACCACAGACAAGGTTTAGACCTTTCGGATTCTCTTGAATTCCGCCATCAGTTCTAGCCTATACCACGAAGACTCTGATCTCACGGAATGGCTGGCTCGGTTGTCAGGCGAGCGCTCGGTTGTCAGGCAATCAACCATGCGTCGTGTATCAGAAATCCAAGAGATATTCACCCAATCTAAGGTAGAACGGAGGTGGTTGTCAGTCACACGTTCATAGGTGAGAATGATGATGAGTGTCACGGATCATCACATTCATCAAGTTGAAGAACAAGTGATATCTTGGAACAAGAACAAGCGGAATTGAATAGAAGAACAATAGTAATTGCATTAATACTCGAGGTACAGCAGAGCTCCACACCTTAATCTATGGTGTGTAGAAACTCTACCGTTGAAAATACATAAGAACAAAAGTGATCATTGGCTTCGGTCCCAGCGAGGGAACCAGAAAAACCAAGATGAAAATACAATAGTAAAAGGTCCTATTTATAGGGAACTAGTAGCTTAAGAATTGCAAAGATGAGTAAATGACATAAAAATCCACTTCCGGGCCCACTTGGTGTGTGCTTGGGCTGAGCAATGAAGCATTTTCGTGTAGAGATTCTTCTTGGAGTTAAACGCCAGCTTTTATGCCAGTTTGGGCGTTTAACTCCCACTTTGGTGCCAGTTCCGGCGTTTAACGCTGGGAATTCTGAGGGTGACTTTGAACTCCGGTTTGGGCCATCAAATCTTGGGCAAAGTATGGACTATCATATATTGCTGGAAAGACCAGGATGTCTACTTTCCAACGCCGTTGAGAGCGCGCCAATTGGGCTTCTGTAGCTCTAAAAAATCCACTTCGAGTGTAGGGAGGTCAGAATCCAACAGCATCTGCAGTCCTTTTCAGTCTCTGAATCAGATTTTTGCTCAGGTCCCTCAATTTCAGCCAGAAAATACCTGAAATCACAAAAAAACACACAAACTCATAGTAAAGTCCAGAAAAGTGAATTTTAACTAAAAACTAATAAAAATATACTAAAAACTAACTAAATCCTACTAGAAACATACTGAAAACAATGCCAAAAAGCGTATAAATTATCCGCTCATCACTGTATGTTCGGGTTTCACCGGCATCAATGGCTACCTCCTGTCCTGAGTGAAAATGGTCCAAATGCGCTGTCACCGCACGGCTAATCATCTGTCGGTTCTCGATCATGTTGGAATAGAATCCAGTGATCCTTTTACGTCTGTCACTACGCCCAACACTTGCAAGTTTGAAGCTCGTCACAGTCATCCCCTCCCAGATCCTACTCGGAATACCACAGACAAGGTTTAGACTTTCCGGATCTCAGGAATAGCCGCCAATAATTCTAGCTTATACCACGAAGACTCCGATCTTTCGGAATGGAGGCTAAGAGATACACGCTCAATCTTAAGTAGAACGAAAGTTGTTGTCAGTCACGCGTTCATAGGTGAGAATGATGATGAGTGTCATAGATCATCACATTCATCAAGTTGAAGTGCGAGTGAATATCTTAGAGGAAGAATAAGCATGAATTGAATAGAAGAACAATAGTAATTGCATTAATACTCGAGGAACAGCAGAGCTCCACACCTTAATCTATGGTGTGTAGAAACTCCACCGTTGAAAATACATAAGTGGTGAAGGTAGGCATGGCCATGAGCCCAGCCCCCAATGTGATCAAGAGATCAAAAGATGATCAAAAGATTCCAAGATTCCAAGATGAAAATACAATAGTAAGAGGTCCTATTTATAATGAAACTAGCTACTAGGATTTACAGAATTAAGTAAATGATGCAGAAATCCACTTCCGGGCCCACTTGGTGTGTGCTTGGGCTAAGAATTGAGCTTTACACATGTAGAGGCTTTCCTTGGAGTTAAACGCCAGCTTTGGTGCCAGTTTGGGCGTTTAACTCCAACTTTTATGCCAGTTCTAGCGTTTTGACTTCAGAATAGGGCAGAGAAGGGGCGTTTGAACGCCAGTTTGCGTCGTTAAAACTCGGGCAAAGTATAAACTATTATATATTGCTGGAAAACCCCAGATGTCTACTTTCCAACGCAGTTGAGAGCGCGCCGTTTGAAGTTCTGTAACTCCAGAAAATCCACTTCGAGTGCAGGGAGGTCAGAATCCAACAGCATTAGCAGTCCTTTGTCAGCCTCTGAATCAGATTTTTGCATAGGTCCCTCAATTTCAGCCAGAAAATACCTGAAATCACAGAAAAATACACAAACTCATAGTAAATTCTAGAAATGTGAATTTTGCTTAAAAACTAATAAAAATAAACTAAAAACTAACTAAATCATGCTAAAAACTATATAAAAACAATGCCAAAAAGCGTATAAATTATCCGATCATCACAACACCAAATTTAAATTGTTGCTTGTCCCCAAGCAACTGAAAACAAATTAGGATAAAATGAAGATAATATACAATGAATTCCATAGTATCAATGAAAACTTAGTCTCAATTAGATGAGCGGGGCTTGTAGCTTTTTGCTTCTGAACAGTTTTGGTATCTCACTTTTTCCTTTGAAATTCAGAATGATTGGCACCTATAGGAGCTCAGAATTTCAGATAGTGTTATTGATTCTCCTAGTTCAGTACGTTGATTCTTGAACACAACTACTTTATGAGTCTTGGCCGTGGCCCTACGCACTTCATTTTTCAGTATTACCACCGGATACATAAATGCCACAGACACATAACTGGGTGAACCTTTTTAGATTGTGACTCAGCTTTGCTAAAGTCCCCAGTTAGAAGTGTCCAGAGTTCTTAAGCACACTCTTTTGCTTTGGATCACGACTTTAACCACTTAGTCTCAAGCTTTTCGCTTGGACCTGCATGCCACAAGCACATGGTTAGGGACAGCTTGATTTAGCCGCTTAGGCCTGGATTTTATTTCCTTGGTCCCTCCTATCCACTAATGCTCAAAGCCTTGGATTCTTTTTACCCTTACCTTTTGGTTTAAAGGGTTATTAGCTTTTTCTGCTTGCTTTTTCTTTTTCTTTTCTCTCTCTTTTTTTTTCGCCAAATTTTTTTTGAATACTGCTTTTTCTTGTTTCAAGAATCAATTTCATGATTTTTCTGATTATCAACAACATTTCTCTTTATTCATCATTCTTTCAAGAGCCAACAATTTTAACATTCATGAACAACAAGATAAAAAATAAGCACTGTTCAAGCATTCATTCAAAGAACAAAAAAGTATTGCCACCACATCAAAATAATTAAACTAGTTTCAAGATAAAATTTGAAATCCAAGTACTTCTTGTTCTTTTGTAATTAAGCACATTTTTCATTTAAGAGAGGTGAATGATTCATTTGTTCCTAGCTTTAAGGCATAGACTCTAGACACTAATGATCATGTAGTGAAGACACAAACATAGATAGAATATACAACGTAAAGTTGAAAACAGAAAAATAAATAGACAAGGAGATTAAGGAATGAGTCCACCTTAGTGAGGGTGGCGTCTTCCTCCTCTTGAAGAACCAATGGTTCTCTTGAGCTCCTCTATGTCTCTTCCTTTCGTTTGTTGCTCCTCCTTCATAGCTCTTTGATCTTCTCCAATCTCATGGAGAATGATAGAGTGCTCTTGGTGTTCCACCCTTAATTAGTCCATGTTGTAACTCAAGCTTTCCCAAGAAGTGTTGAGTTTCTCCCAATAATTGTGTGGAGGAAATTGCATCCCTTGAGGCATCTCAGGGATTTCTTGATGAGGGAATTCCTCATGCTCTTGTTGAGTGCCATGAATGAGCTCTCTAGTTTGCTCCATCCTCTTCTTAGTGATGGCTTGTCCTCTTCGGATATTCGCCCTTTTTTAGCTTAAAAGGGACCTCAGGGATCACCTTCTTCTTGGACACAACTTCATAGAAGTGGTCTTGATGGACCTTTTGATGACAAGTCATCATATACCCATTTTTCAAGCTAATTTCACTTGTTTTGTTAGCATTTATGCACTTTCTTGTATCCTAAGTAAGTGATTTGGAGTGAAAATGCATAACTTCTCTAAATCAAGCAACCACCATGAAATTAATGTTAATCCATAAGGTTTGAGCTCATTTTAATTGAATTTTAATTGATTTATAAGCCTCTTGAATTTAGTGATACTTTGAGTGGTTGTTTGGTTTATTATAGGTGAAGAAAAGAAAAGAAAAGGAAAAGCGTGGCATAAGAAGCGTAGCACAAGAAAAGGAAAGCGTGGCCAAAGAGGAGAGAAGCGTGCTGCATACAATGGGGGAAGCAACATTGCCATCCACAAGGGCAGAATGCCCTCTAGGAGAGCAACATTAGGTGACCAAGCAAAGGAAGGCAATTCTGCCCTGCCCACTCCAAGGGCAGAGCACAAAATGTGCCTTGAAACCAAGAGAAAAAGAACATTGCCCTGCCCTTGTGGAGGGCAGAATCGGGCTCTCCAAGGAAGAAATTCAACAAAAAAACATCACCCATGCATGCCACAAGGTTCGAACAAAGAACCATGAGGAAGCCAAGCTCTAAAACCCATTGCCGTGCCAAGAAATCAAGAAAATTAATGAAGCGTGTGTATCCGCCCAGGTTCGAACTCGAGACGTGAACAAAGGAACATTGCCCTGCCCTTGGCGCGGGCAGGGCAGCATTTGAAGTGGCGCACCAAGAAGCAAAACGCGCGCACCAAGTTTTGTTCCTGGCAGCACCAACCGCGCGCACCAACGTCCCTGGCGCATCAAACCTTTCATGCCCTGCCCTTGGCGCGGGCAGGGCAGCGTCCCACGCACCAACGCGCATCGCGCGCAACCTTGGCCGCACCAACTCGCACATGGCCGCACCAAATCCACGCACCAAGCTTCAATTTTCTGCCCTGCCCTCCACAAGGGCAGGGCAGCCTCCTGGGAGTGAATTTTCATGGGCCGAAAATTCAAACTAAAATCCCATTTTAATTCATTTCTTCACCAAATCAAAAGCCCATCCAAATCCCACAATCCAAGAATAGAAAGTGTATAAATAGGAGTTAGTTTGATGTAATTAGGACCTTTATGCTCACTTTTGAATTTTTACTTTCACCTTGGCTTTTGAATTTTTACTTTCACCTTCCTTTGGAGCTTTGACTCTCTTGCAATTGTTCTTGAGAGAATTGGCCGAGCACTAAGAGGATTAAGGGAGAATTGACTGATCTCCTTCCTCATTCTTACTTGGGCAATTCTACTCTTGTGTTTCTGAGTTTTGGGTGTGTGAAATTGGGGAAATTCTGTCACAATTCCCATTCAAACTCTTTTCAAATTGTTTTCTGCATAATTCAATTTCAATTCTATTCTTTTATTGCTTCTTCTTTAAATTTTCTGTCAATTGCTTGGATAACTCAGATCTGGGAAGGAAATTGAGTTTTAGGCTCTGCTACCTAAGCTCTTGAGTCTTGAGATCAAAATTCACTTTGGGTTCTTCTGTGAACCTTGCTGCATTTTATTTCCTTTCTGTTTGAATGCTTATTGCTTCTGATTCAATTTTTGCTCTCTTAATTGTTGCTATTTACTTTCTCTTGATTTAGATTCTGCAATCCCAGTCCTCAAACCCCTTTTATATTCAAGCCATTTATCTTTCTTGCCATTTAAGTTACTGCAATTTAAGTTTCTTGCACTTTAAGTTTCAGTCATTTATTTTCTTGTTCTTTAAGTTTCTGCAATTTTACTTTCCTGCTTCTCAATTTACTGCACATTTCCCTTCCCCCTTTACATTTACTGTCATTTACTTCTTGTTAAACACAAATCACTCAACCAACACTTGATTCGCTTGACTAAACCACCCACTAAACTAAAATTGCTCAATCCTTCAATCCCTGTGGGATCAACCTCACTCATGTGAGTTATTATTACTTGATGCGA
This sequence comes from Arachis stenosperma, assembly GCF_014773155.1. Classification (NCBI taxonomy): domain Eukaryota; kingdom Viridiplantae; phylum Streptophyta; class Magnoliopsida; order Fabales; family Fabaceae; genus Arachis; species Arachis stenosperma. The sequence continues at coordinate 45,218,260 of NC_080378.1, read as the reverse complement.
CCCGGTACACTTGCCGGTGAGTTTTGTGTTGGATCGTTTTCCACACATCAAGTTTTTGGCGCCGTTGCCGGGGATTGAAATAGATTGACAATGATTAAGTGAAGTGGAGGTCTAGATTAAGCACTTTTTCTTTTCTGTTTCACTAACACACTAACTGTTTGAGAAATTGCCTCTATTAACTCACTAACAATTTATCTCAAATAATTGCACATAATTCTCAAGCGTGTTGTTATTTGGTCATCCTGATTGTTTGCATATCACAGGAAATCAGATTTCTACATGCTAAGGGTATCATGACATGAAGCCACCACTCATTACACTCATTAAGAACAATTGTTCTTATGAAGGAAATCCATCGGATGATCCTCAGCAGCACATATCCACTTTTCTAAAGACTTGTAATGCAGTCAAAACCGATGGTTCAGATCATGACACTTATAAGATCCTGTTATTCCCCTTCTCATTAAAGGGTGAAGCTGCACAATGGTTTGAAACCTTTCCCCAAGGAAGTATCACTAGTTGGAATGATCTGGTTACCAAATTTCTGGCCACATTCACCTCATCCAGACTGATCACCCAGCTGAAAGAGGGGGAGCATTTATTCACACAAGGGGACGAAGAACCACTCTTCAAGGCATGGGAAAGATACAAGAAAGCAACTGATAAAGTGGGCTTCCGAGCTTTCTATGAAGGATTGACCCCAGAGACAAGAAAAGCAGTAGATTTCTTCTCAGATGGCCTACTCAGAGCAACAACAACTACCCAAGGAATTTCAGACTTCAATGACAAAGAAGTCAACAACCAACACTCATTTGAGAAATCGCAGAATGCAATCCCAGAAAAAGAAGTGACAAATATTGAAGGGGAGAATGCGTTCAAGAACCTAAACGGACAAATGCACCATCAACCACAGCAAAATATGGAGCTGTCTGCTGCAGTGAATACCAAATTTCCACCATGGAGACCTCATTCTTATCTGAGAATAAGGGAGTCTCAACATCAAGAACAGGGAAGTTTCCACCAGGGCAATTCCATGACCACGAACAATCAACATCACCCAACCATCAATATTATTCAAAACCAACACTCGCAACACAGACACTCCCAAACTCATCTCAACTGGAGAAGGAACGAGTACCAAAATCACAAACCAAGGGACTTCAATTATAACAACCATAATTTCACAAATCAACAAAGACATCATTACAGCAATAACAATCACTGCATGCCACCACCACACCCACCCTTCCTACCTTTAACATGTCATAACCAACCAACCTCACAAGACTCTCAGAGAATCACAAACTTGGAGATCCTAATAGAAAGAATGATGAAACATCAAGAGGAGACAACAAGGAATCAAGAGATGTCAATGAGAGGAATTGAGGAGCAGATAGCTCAACTGGCGAAGCACTTTGCAGAAATGGGAGAAAAGAAACCAGATACTTTCTTCAAAACCATTGAAGACAAACCAACCAACAACAAAGATGCTACAAAGAAGGAAGGATGGAAAGGGATCATAGAGGACAATGAGAAAATACTGGACAAAGGAAGCACCAGCCAAGAAAAACACAACAAGAAATTCTTTCAAGAAGAAGCAGAGGATAGAACTAAAGAAAAGAAAAAAATCCTCACTGGGAAGTTTTCACTAGGGGATCGAGTGATGATCAATATTCAACCCTTGAAGGTGTCCCCACAGTTACCTGAGCACTACAGTGTGACTAAGATCCTTCCACAAGAATCTATAGAGGTCATCAAAGAGGAAACCGGAAGAAAGTTCACAGTAAAGAAAGACAAGCTAAGACACTGTGATTTTCAACCTCCATGATCAGTAAACCAGAAGATGTCAAGCTAGTGACACTAAAAGAGCGCTTGTTGGGAGGCAACCCAACCTGAGGTAGTCTTTCTTTTTCATAGCTTTTCAATAAAAATGTTGAATAATTGGTAAGGATTGCAAGGAGCTAAGTTTGGTGTTGCACACCAAAACAATTTGAGGGAGAATGAAAACCTCTAAGTTTGGTGTTCCACCAAAAATATCATTTAAAAACACATTCTCACCTCTTGCATGATTCTAGCTTCAAGCAATCAAACACATTATTCAACTGTTGAATTATTTTCTAGTTTTAATTTCATTAACCTTTAGCAAGGATGCATGGTTTCAAATATGGTTAACTTTTTGCATCTGAGACAGTGGCAAAACAATTAAGTTTGGTGTTCACACACCAAAACAAATCCTGAAACCACACTCAGTTTATGCACACTAACCATATAAATTAAGGGCTTGAGAAGCAAGCAACTTTGAGGATTATGCAGAACATGAGTCAACAATTGAAGACACTATGCATTTTAACTCAAAGAGAACACAACAGAAGGAAGAATCAAAGGGCTGCAACTTCAAAGGTTGTATCTGAACTTAATCCTTGCTGCTGTTTTGAATCTGGAAACCATTGTATGTCTTGCTAAAGTGTTTATCTAGTTGCAAGTGAAATTGTTTGCTCAAAATGCTAAGTCTGCACAATGCTTGTTATCCACCACTTAGCTTTAAATATTGTTTTGTTTCCCATATGCTTAAATAAAAGAGTTGGGTTTGAATTGAAAAGTAAAATATCCAATGTTGCATAAGTATGAATGGAAGTTGGTGGTGGCATATGTGTTTGATCAAATGTATAACTCATGAAATAATTGTTGCATAATATCATTCTCATTCAATTGTGAGTTAGCTTGCTGTTATAAAAACTCCTATCAATAACGAAACAACCCTTGGTAACAAAAACAGAAAGAAAAGGAAGAAAGAAAAAGCCAAAATGGCAAAGAAAAACAAAGAATAAAGGTTGGACACCAATAGCTTGGACCTTAGGACATATGCCTGTGGTGTTCTTGTACTAAGATCTGCTTGGATGAGTAAATTCTAAGGGGTATTTTAAAACCCGGTCACTTAGATCAACTGATTTGGGATGGCCAATTGAAAATCCACAATAAAGAGCAACTTAGATACAAAACACTTAGTTATCCAAAGAGATGCTGGGCATCAATGATCCTAGGAAGAATTAATGAGCCATGTGTCTTAGGTGGAAAGATGTTGAGCAAAAGAAAAAGAAAATAAAGCCAAAGGCTATGCTGCAGCATTTGACACCCAACCTCTAAAAAAATAATAAGCTTGTTAAAGCATTATAAGCCAAGAAAAGTTAGCAAAGGAGTGAGTAAAAAGTGAGTCTTATAACAGCAAGTTTAGCAAGCTTTTGAAGAAAGATATGTATTATGTAACAGGAACAATAACTTGAGTTGTCATTGTCTGCATAAATGCCCCATAGATCAAGTTCTGCTATCTGCATAATAAGGATATGCATTCTTTTCTTATTCATTTCATTTACTCTTAGTTTTGATGCTTGCTTGGGGACAAGCAAGGTTTAAGTTTGGTGTTGTGATGACAAGTCATCATATACCCATTTTTCAAGCTAATTTCACTTGTTTTGTTAGCATTTATGCACTTTCTTGTATCCTAAGTAAGTGATTTGGAGTGAAAATGCATAACTTCTCTAAATCAAGCAACCACCATGAAATTAATGTTAATCCATAAGGTTTGAGCTCATTTTAATTGAATTTTAATTGATTTATAAGCCTCTTGAATTTAGTGATACTTTGAGTGGTTGTTTGGTTTATTATAGGTGAAGAAAAGAAAAGAAAAGGAAAAGCGTGGCATAAGAAGCGTAGCACAAGAAAAGGAAAGCGTGGCCAAAGAGGAGAGAAGCGTGCTGCATACAATGGGGGAAGCAACATTGCCCTCCACAAGGGCAGAATGCCCTCTAGGAGAGCAACATTAGGTGACCAAGCAAAGGAAGGCAATTCTGCCCTGCCCACTCCAAGGGCAGAGCACAAAATGTGCCTTGAAACCAAGAGAAAAAGAACATTGCCCTGCCCTTGTGGAGGGCAGAATCGGGCTCTCCAAGGAAGAAATTCAACAAAAAACATCACCCATGCATGCCACAAGGTTCGAACAAAGAACCATGAGGAAGCCAAGCTCTAAGACCCATTGCCGTGCCAAGAAATCAAGAAAATTAATGAAGCGTGTGTATCCGCCCAGGTTCGAACTCGAGACGTGAACAAAGGAACATTGCCCTGCCCTTGGCGCGGGCAGGGCAGCATTTGAAGTGGCGCACCAAGAAGCAAAACGCGCGCACCAAGTTTTGTTCCTGGCAGCACCAACCGCGCGCACCAACGTCCCTGGCGCATCAAACCTTTCCTGCCCTGCCCTTGGCGCGGGTAGGGCAGCGTCCCACGCACCAACGCGCATCGCGCGCAACCTTGGCCGCACCAACTCGCACATGGCCACACCAAATCCACGCACCAAGCTTCAATTTTCTGCCCTGCCCTCCACAAGGGCAGGGCAGCCTCCTGGGAGTGAATTTTCATGGGCCGAAAATTCAAACTAAAATCCCATTTTAATTCATTTCTTCACCAAATCAAAAGCCCATCCAAATCCCACAATCCAAGAATAGAAAGTGTATAAATAGGAGTTAGTTTGATGTAATTAGGACCTTTATGCTCACTTTTGAATTTTTACTTTCACCTTGGCTTTTGAATTTTTACTTTCACCTTCCTTTGGAGCTTTGACTCTCTTGCAATTGTTTTTGAGAGAATTGGCCGAGCACTAAGAGGATTAAGGGAGAATTGACTGATCTCCTTCCTCATTCTTACTTGGGCAATTCTACTCTTGTGTTTCTGTGTTTTGGGTGTGTGAAATTGGGGAAATTCTGTCCCAATTCCCATTCAAACTCTTTTCAAATTGTTTTCTGCATAATTCAATTTCAATTCTGTTCTTTTATTGCTTCTTCTTTAAATTTTCTGTCAATTGCTTGGATAACTCAGATCTGGGAAGGAAATTGAGTTTTAGGCTCTGCTACCTAAGCTCTTGAGTCCTGAGATCAAAATTCACTTTGGGTTCTTCTGTGAACCTTGCTGCATTTTATTTCCTTTCTGTTTGAATGCTTATTGCTTCTGATTCAATTTTTGCTCTCTTAATTGTTGCTATTTACTTTCTCTTGATTTAGATTCTGCAATCCCAGTCCTCAAACCCCTTTTATATTCAAGCCATTTATCTTTCTTGCCATTTAAGTTACTGCAATTTAAGTTTCTTGCACTTTAAGTTTCAGTCATTTATTTTCTTGTTCTTTAAGTTTCTGCAATTTTACTTTCCTGCTTCTCAATTTACTGCACATTTCCCTTCCCCCTTTACATTTACTGTCATTTACTTCTTGTTAAACACAAATCACTCAACCAACACTTGATTCGCTTGACTAAACCACCCACTAAACTAAAATTGCTCAATCCTTCAATCCCTGTGGGATCGACCTCACTCATGTGAGTTATTATTACTTGATGCGACCCGGTACACTTGCCGGTGAGTTTTGTGTTGGATCGTTTTCCACACATCACCTTTGAGATGAATCTCTCCATGTCCTATGACTCAGAGGTGGAGCCAGTTGCCTTCCCTTTCCTCTTTCTAGAGGTTTCTCTGGCCTTAGGTGCCATAAATGGTTATGGAAAAAGAAAAAGCAATGCTTTTACCACACCAAACTTAAAATATTTGCTCGTCCTCGAGCAAAAGAAGAAGGAAAGATGTAGAAGAAGAAGAAAATAGAGGAGATGGAGGGTGTATAGGGTTCGGCCAAGATGGGAAGAAGGTGTTTGTGATGTTTGAAAATGAAGGTGTGAAGGGGGGCATTTATAGGGAGAGTGGCCGAATGGTTTGGGCGGGTTTCGGAGGGAAATGGTTTTGAATTTTGAAGGTGTGTGGAGGTTTTTGGGGAAGAGATATGGAGGTGATTGGTGAAGGGTATTTGGGACAGAGTGTTGTAGAAAGGTATGAAGAGGAGAGAGAGTAAGTTGAGGTTGGTGGGGATCCTGTGGAGTACACAGATCCTGAGGGGTCAAGGAATTCACTTCCTTACTCTAATTAGGCATTTAAAACGCCTTAGAGTGCAATTCTGGCATTTGAACGCCAGTCTGCTGCCCTGTTCTGGCGTTTAAACACCAGCTTTCCTTCCTATTCTAGCGTCTAAACGCTAGTGTGTTGCCCTGTTTTGGCATTTAAATGCCAGTTTAGTGCCCTATTCTAGCGTTTAAACGCCCAGAAAGGTGCCAGATTGGGCGTTTAAACGCCCATTTTACTACCATTACTGGCGTTTAAACGTCAGTAAGTCCTTCCTCCAGGGTGTGCTATTTTCAATGCTGTTTTTGATTTTTCTCTTTATCTTTGTAATTGTCTTTGTGACTTCACATGATCATTAACCTAAAAGAAAATAAAATAATATAGATAAAATTAAAATAACATTGGGTTGCCTTCCAATAAGTGCTTTTTTAATGTCAATAACTTGACAGTGAGCTCTCATGGAGTTTCACTGATGATCAGAGTATGGTTGAGATCTCTCAACACCAAACTTAGAGTTTGGCTGTGGCCTCCCAACACCAAACTTAGAGTTTGAATGTGGGGGCTCTGTTTGACTTTGTATAGGGAGAAGCTCTTCATGCTTACTCTCCATGGTTACAGATGGAGGACCTTGAGTCTTTACTACAAGGCAATCTTCATTCACATGAAGAATCAACTCTCCTCTATCAACATCAATTACAGCTCTTGTTGTGGCTAGGAAGGGTCTTCAAAGGATGATAGATTCATCCTCATCGCTCCTAGTGTCTAGGATTATGAAATCAGCAGGGAAGTAAAGGCCTTCAACCTTCACTAGCACGTCCTCTACTAGTCCATAAGCCTTTTTCATAGATTTATCTGCCATCTCCAATGAGAATTTGGCAGCCTGTACCTCATAGATTTCTAGTTTCTCCATTACAGAGGGTGGCATCATGTTTATCCCTGACCCAGGTCACACAGAGCTTTTTCAAAGGTCGTGGTGCCAATGGTGCAGAGTATTAAGAATTTACCAGGATCCTGTTTCTTTTGAGGTAAATTTTGCTGAACCAATGTATTCAGTTCATTGGTGAGCAATAGACGCTCTTCCTCCCAAGTCTCATTACCAAACAGCATGGCATTCAGCTTCATGATTGTTCCTAAATATTGGGCAACTTGCCCTTCAACAATGTCTTCATCCTCTTCAGAAGATGAATAGTCATCAGAGCTCATGAATGGTAAAAGGAGATCCAAGGGAATCTCTATGGTCTCTGTATAAGCCTCAGATTCCTTTGGTTCCTCATTAGGGAATTTCGTACTGACCATTGGGCGTCCCCTGAGGTCTTCCTCATTGGTATTCATGTCCCCCTCCTCCTCTAAGGTTTCGGCCATGTTGATTATATCAATGGCCTTGAACTTTCCTTTGGGATTCTCTTCTGTATTGCTTGGGAGAGTGCTAGGAGGAGTTTCAGTAACCCTTTTACTCAGCTGGCCCACTTGTGCCTCCAAGTTTCTAATAGAGGATCTTTTTTCAGTCATAAAACTAAGAGTGGCCTTAGATAGATCAGAGACTATGTTTGCTAAGCTAGAAGAATTTTGCTCAGAATGCTCTGTCTATTGCTGAGATGATGATGGAAAAGGTTTGCTATTGCTAAACCTGTTTCTTTCACCATTGTTTTTATTGAAGCCTTGCTTCTGTTGATCCTTCCATGAAAAATTTGGATGATTTTTCCATGAAGAATTATAGGTTTTGCCAAAGGCTTCACCCATGTAATTTACCTCTGCCATTGCAGAGTTCTCAGGATCATAAGCTTCTTCTTCAGAAGATGCTTCTTTAGTACTGTTGGATGCATTTTGCAATCTATTCAGACTTTGAGAGATCATATTGACTTGTTGGGTCAATATTTTGTTCTAAGCCAGTATGACATTCAGAGCACCAATTTCAAGAACTCCTCTCTTTTGAGGCATCCCATTACTCACAGGATTCCTCTCAGAGGTATACATGAACTGGTTATTTGCAACCATTTCAATAAGTTCCTGAGATTCTGCAGGTATTTTCTTTAGGTGAATGGATCCACCTACAGAATGGTCCAATGACATCTTGGAAAATTCAGACAGACCATCATAGAATATATCTAATGTGGTCCATTCTGAAAGCATGTCAGAAGGACACTTTTTGGTTAGTTGCTTGTATCTTTCCCAAGCTTCATAGAGTGACTCACCATCTTTTTGTCTAAAGGTCTGATCATCCACTCTAAGCTTGCTCGGCTTTTGAAGAGGAAAGAACTTGGCTAACAAAGCTGTAACCAGCTTATCCCAAGAGTCCAGGCTATCTCTAGGTTGTGAGTACAACCATGTTCTAGCTATGTCTCTTACAGCAAAAGGGAAAAGCATAAGCTTGTAGACCTCAGGATCAACTCCACTGGTCTTAACAGTATCACAGATCTGCAAGAACTAAGTTAAGAACTGATAAGGGTCTTCTGATGGAAGTCCATGAAACTTGTAGTTCTGTTGCAGTAGAGAAACTAATTGAGGCTTTAGCCCAAAATTGTTTGCTCCTATGGCAGGGAATGAGATGCTTCGTCCATAAAGGTTGGAAGTTGGTGTAATAAAATCACCAAGCATCTTCCTTGCATTGTTGTTTGGTTCGGCCATAATTATTTCTTTTGCTGCTTCCTTTTTGAAAATTTCAGTGAGGTCCTCTTTAGAGTTTTGTGCTTTAGCTGCTCTTAGCTTCCTCTTCAGAGTCCTTTTAGGTTCAGGATCAGCTTTAACAAGTATGCCTTTATCTTTGTTCCTGCTCTTATGAAAGATAAGAAAACAAAGAAAATATGGAATCCTCTATGTCACAGTATAGAGACTCCTTGAGGTGTCAAAGGAAAACAAGAATAGAAGAAGGAGGTAGGTAAGGAAGAATTCGAACACACAAAGAGAGATGGAGTTCGAATTGACAATGGAGGAGAAATGTTAGTGTTTAAATAGAAAAAGATAAGAGAGGGGGAAGATTTTTTGAAAAATAAAAAGGATAAAATTTTGAAATAAATTTTTGAAATATTGGTTGTTGTTTTGAAAAAGATAAGAAATAGTAAAACAAACAAAAAGTCAATTAGTTAGTTGAAAAAGATTTGAAAGTCAATTTTGAAAAGATAAGAAGTTAGAAAAGATTTTGAAATTGATTTTTGAAAAAGATATGATTTGAAAAAGATATGTTTGAAAAGATATGATTAAAAAAATTTGATTTTAAAAAGATTTGATTTTGAAAAATTATGAAGATTTGATTTGAAAACAAAATTCCTCTCCTTGTGTCATCTTGGCGTTAAACGCTCAGGAGCTGCATGTTTTGGGCGTTTAATGCCCAATTGCTACATGGTTTGGGCGTTTAAACGCCCAGCCAGGTACCCTGGCTGGCGTTTAAACGCCCGTTTTCCTTCCTTACTGGGTGTTTAAACGCCCAACCAGGTACCCTGGCTGGCGTTTGAACGCCAGTTTTTCTTCTTTACTGGGCATTTTGAACGCCCAGCTTTTTCTTTGAAATTCCTCTGCTTTATGTTCTTGGATCTTCATTTTGCTAAATCCTTTATTCAAGAAGACATGTTTTCAATTCTAAAAAACAACAAAATGAGTCAAAACATATAATTCTTGGATCAAACACAAGATATATGCAAGAACATTATGAACGTCAAGATGAACACCAAGAGCAATTTTGAAGATCAAGATGAACATCAAGAGCTCAGTTTTCTTAATGAAAGAAAACATGGAGGACACCAAACTTAGAACTTTCTTATGTTTTGGCCATATGAATGCAGGAATGCATATGTAGAACATTATGCAGTGCAAATCAATAAATCATGAAGATCAAAAAAGGCAATTCATCAAGAACAACTTGAAGATCATCAAGAACATTATGCATGTTTTTCGAAAATTGCAAGACAATTAAAATCATGCAATTAACACCAAACTTAAAATTTGGCACTGGATTCAAACAATAATCATCAAATATTTTTGGTTTTTTATGATTTTATGATTTTTTTGTATTTTTCGAAAATTGTTTTAGAAAAAAACAAAAAAGAAGAAAAATTTTTGAAATATTTTTGAAAACTTTTTGAAAAGAAAATAAGAAAAAAATTACCTAATCTGAGCAACAAGATGAACCGTCAGTTGTCCAAACTCGAACAATCCCTGGCAACGGCGCCAAAAACTTGGTGCACGAAATTGTGATCATCAACAATGGCGCTAATAGACTTGGTGCTCTCAAATGTGAATCCCACTTCGTCACAACTCCGCACAACTAACCAGTAAGTGCACTGGGTCATCCAAGTAATACCTTACGTTAGTAAGGGTCGATCCCACGGAGATTGTCGGCTTGAAGCAAGCTATGGTCACCTTGTAAATCTCAGTCAGACGGATTCAAATGGGTTATGGAGTTTTCATAATTAAAAGATAAATAAAACATAAAGTAAAGATAGAGATACTTATGTAATTCATTGGTGAGAATTTCAGATAAGTGCATAGAGATGCTTTGTTCCTGTTGAATCTCTGATTTCCTACTGTCTTCATCTAATCCTTCATACTCCTTTCCATGGCAAGCTGTATGTTCGGGTTTCACCGGCGTCAATGGCTACCTCCCGTCCTCAGTGAAAATGGTCCAAATGCGCTGTCACCGCACGACTAATCATGTGTCAGTTCTCGATCATGTTGGAATAGAATACAGTGATCCTTTTGCGTCTGTCAATACGCCCAACACTCGCGAGTTTGAAGCTCATCACAGTCATCCCCTCCCAGATCCTACTCGGAATACCATAGACAAGGTTTAGACTTTCCGGATCTCAGGAATGGCCACCAATAATTCTAGCTTATACCACGAAGACTTCGATCTTTCGGAATAGAGGGTAAGAGATACACGCTCAATCTTAAGTAGAACGAAAGTGGTTGTCAGTCACGCGTTCATAGGTGAGAATGATGATGAGTGTCATGGATCATCACATTCATCAAGTTGAGGTGCGAGAGAATATCTTAGAAGAAGAATAAGCATGAATTGAATAGAAGAACAATAGTAATTGCATTAATACTCGAGGAATAGCAGAGCTCCACACCTTAATCTATGGTGTGTAGAAACTCCACCGTTGAAAATACATAAGTGGTGAAGGTAGGCATGGCCGTGAGGCCAGCCCCCAATGTGATCAAGAGATCAAAAGATGATCAAAAGATTCCAAGATTCCAAGATTAAAATACAATAGTAGGATGTCCTATTTATACTGAAACTAGCTACTAGGGTTTACAGAATTAAGTAAATGATGCAGAAATCCACTTCTGAGCCCACTTGGTATGTGCTTGGGCTGAGCATTGAGCTTTACATGTGTAGAGGCTTTCCTTGGAGTTAAACGCCAGCTTTGGTGCCAGTTTGGGCGTTTAACTCCAACTTTTATGCCAGTTCTGGCGTTTTGACTTCAGAATAGGGCAGAGAAGGGACGTTTGAATGCCAGTTTGCATCGTCAAAACTCGAGCAAAGTATGAACTATTATATATTGCTGGAAAGCCCTGGATGTCTAATTTCCAACGCAGTTAAGAGCGCGCCATTTGAAGTTTTGTAGCTCCAGAAAATCCCCTTCGAGTGCAGGGAGGTCAGAATCCAACAGCATCAGCAGTCCTTTGTCAGCCTCTGAATTAGATTTTTGCTCAGGTCCCTCAAGTTTAGCCAAAAAATACCTGAAATCACAGAAAAACACCCAAGCTCATAGTAAAGTCCAGAAATGTGAATTTTGCTTAAAAACTAATAAAAATATACTAAAAACTAACTAAATCATGCTAAAAACTATATAAAAACAATGCCAAAAAGCATATAAATTATCCGCTCATCAAACACCAAACTTAAATCTTGCTTGTCCCCAAGCAAGCACTAAACATAAGAAGAAATGAAATGAAATAGAGAAATATACATGCCCTTATTTAGCAGATAATTGAACTTGGTTCATGGGGTTTTATGCAGACAAATGTAGCTCACTTATGCTTTGCTGATAGACAATAAATGTTTCCATAAAGGTTCACTAGAGTTGCTGCTATAATGCCTTGCTTTTTGATTGATCCTTGTTAGCTTTTTCTTTCTTTCTTTTACTTAGAAAGCTTATTTCTTAATGAAAGCTTGGTGGCAAGTGTTGCAGTAGCCTTTTGGCTCAATTTTTGCTCAACATAATCTCACCACAGACACATGGCTCACAATTTCTTCTTAGGAACATTGATGCCCAGCATCTCTTTAGATTACTAAATGCTTTATAACTAGGTTGCTCTTGATAATGGACTTTCAGTTGTCAATCCCAGATTAGTTAATCCAAGTGGTCAAGTTTTAAAATACTCCTCAGAACCTAATTGTCCAAGCATATCCTAGTACAAAAACACCACAGGCATATGTCCTAAGGTCCAAGCTATTGGTGTCTAGCCTTATTGTTTGTTTCTTTTCCAATCCTTGGCTTTTCTCTTTCTTTTCCTTCTTACTTTGCTTTATTCTCAAGGGATATTAAGCAGCAACCTAATTCACACTTCAAAGGACATTTTATTATGCAGCTTTTGTTATTGAGCTAATCATTGAATCAAACAAGTACCACCACTGAATTTCATTCTAATTCCTACAACATTGGACAATCACTTTCTGTTTCAAACATTTTTCTTTTATTCATGCAGAAGGGAACAAAATAGAATTTAAGCTAATGCATTATGACAAGCACAATGCAAACCACTTGTAAGAAAACTACTTCGAATATGAAGGTGCAAAACATAAAGCATTTGGAGGCATATCATGTTCCACCACCTCCTAATTGTCGTGTTCCTTGCTCCTGCTTGATTCTCCTTTCTTCTTCCTCTTCTTGTGTGCTTCTTGAGGTTCTTCAGCAGGGCACCTATGATCCCAAATTTCGTCCACTTGACCTGAGAGTCCAGCACCAGTCCTTGTCGCATGTGTGCTATATTCTTATTGACTTGTGCTCTCTGCTGCTCTATAAATTATAGACATTGGGCAAATGGCTTGATCTCTTGGTTCAATGTTGGCATGCCATGGACTACATAGTCCAACTTTGCTTGAGTTTGCATATCATACTCCATTCTGTCCACATTCCTATGTTCTCCAATAGTATGATATATATTCTTCCATTGATAGAGATTTTGGGTGTACTCCCCATACTTGGCCTGTCGTAGGAACAATCCATTAAATGATTCTTGAACTTTTGTTGACTGTTCCCTTTTCCCCTCAAGGATTTTTGCTTGAAACTCCCTCTGTTGGTCTAACATCTGAAGTTGGAAGTTTTCTTGCTTCTCCATCATTTGCTGCTGCCAATACAGTTATTGCTCATGATCCTTCAAATACTGGTCTTGCTGTCTCAAATATTGCTCAGTTGTTGCTCCTGTGCTTTCATGAATTACTAAGACATTTCTTCAATGGCTCTCTGCATTTGACTTAAATCCAACGCACTAGAAGCTTGCTCTTTCTCTACTTGTGGTCTTCTTCTTCTTCCTTGGGATCTTCCTTCTAATTGATTGTCATCATCAGTAGCACCTTCCATGCTTCGGCTTGTGATTCCTCTGCCTCCTTTTACCTTCTCTGTATCTTCATCTTCAAAGAGCACCCCAGCTCTGTTGCACAGCCTCAGAATAGTGCTTGGGTGACCAAGCCTACTTGATTTGCCCGTGTCCTCAGCCATCTCCCGAATGTTGTCTGCTATGAGTTGTGAGAGGTTGATTTCTCCTCCCTTTAAGATGCAGTATGTCAGGACAGCTCACTTGATTGTGATTTCTGAGGTGTTTGTAGTAGGGAATATAGATCTCCTCACTATCTCATAACACCTTTTGGCCTTAGGTATTAGATCTATTGATAAACCCCATTTTTAGGGTTTATCTTGTAATGATTTCAAGGGTTTTATCAATGATCCTACACACTCATTCATATGAAAATACATGATTTTTTGTTCCTTTCCAAATTTTGCCTCATGGATGAAAACATGCTTCTTTTGCACTAAATTAGATATATTCTTAATCCTCCTCTAGTACCATTCGATACCGTGACCCGTGTGTTAAGTGGTTTCAGAGTTTATAGGGCACGGATGACTTGGAAGAGAGAATGGGAGCATGCATAAAGGAAAGGAGCATGGAAAATTGAGCTTTGGAAACTTCAGCAGCGGCACGAGCGCGCACATGGCGCGTCCGCACAGATTTGCGCCACCAGAGCCAAAGCCAGGAGCCAAGCTATGAGCCAGCGTGTTTAGCGGCTAAGCCATAATCCTCATGGACACACCCGCGCATATTCTGCTTGCGCGTGGATTGCAATTGCCCCAGGGACACGTACGCGTGCTGTGCGCGTACGCGCCGACTGCCACACATGACTTTTAAGAGTCACGTGACCAGCGCGTGGAGGCTGTTAGAAACCCTATTTTGGGGAAGAGTTTTGGCGGGAAAAAGCTTAAGAAGGCAAAGGATAGAGAAGTTTGGGGGATTCACCCATTTTGGATACTTTCTTAGATATTTTCCTAGAGTTGGTTACATTTTAGATAGAGAGAACCTCCAACTTCTCTCTAGGATTTCATTCTCCATTGCAATTCTCCTTTGATTTTCTTGGTGAGATCCATTGTAATACACTTTTATTTTGATGCAATTAGTAGATCTACTCTTCTCCTATTCTCAATTTGTGTTCTTTGATCCTCTCACTTTGGATCTAGCTTTAACTTTGTTACTTGGAATTGGAACTAGTGACTTGAGGTACTTTCATATCCATTACTTGTAATTGTTCAATTGTTGATGATTGTGTGATTTAGATCTCTTAAATTCAATTCTTCATTTCACTTTCATAATGCCTCTTATGAATGCTCACCAAATGTTTGATAAAATGCCAACACTAGTTATGGAGTAACAGTCTTTCACTTGGCCTAGGGTTTGAACCATTAGAAAAACTTGAATAGTGGATGTCAATTGTTAATTGAGAATTAAGAGTTGCTAATTGGCTTGGAGTGCACTAAAGCTAGATTCTCTTAGAGTGAACCTAGGACTTGTGACTCAAGCTAGTCACTTTCACTTGAATCTTCTCTATAATTAGAGGTCAACTAAGTGAAGCAAGACTTAATTGTTATCATTATTGAAGGAAACTCTAGTGATAGAACTTCCAATGTTAACCCTTGGCCAAATCCTTTAATATTGATTGTTTGTTATCTACTTTTGCTAGCTTGAACTAGTACACCAATCTTCAAAAAACCACAACAAAGGATTCCTAATTAATAACATGAATTTTATAGCAATTCCAAGGGAGGACGACTCGGGAGATTAATACTCTCAATTGTAGATTATAGAATTGTTTGATGCGAGATTTGAGTGTCAATTAGACTATACTCACGATTGTATTCACTATTAATATCCAAGAAATCTTAGACGCTTGCCATTCCTCCAAGGGAGGTGGACATTATGGACCTCAAAGGACGGCAAGAAAAGTCCTTGATTGTGGATTTTGGTGGCCAACTCTTCTTAAAGACTCTTCTCTTTATTGCAAATCTTGTTCTCAATGCCTTAGATTTGGTAATATCTCTAAGAAGTATGAAATCCCCCAACAAAACATGCTTTTTTGTGAAATCTTTGATGTATGGAGTATCGACTTCATGGGGCCATTCCCAAACTGTAATGGTTTTCTCTATATTCTACTAGCCATCGATTATGTGTCCAAATGGGTGGAAGCGATACCCACTCGGATGGACGATGCTAATGTAGTTCTCTCTTTTGTAAGGAATAATATAATTTGTCGCTTTGGGTCACCGCGAGCAATTGTAAGTGACCAAGGTTCACACTTTTGTAAAAAAAGAATGGAAAGGCTCATGAAGAAGTACGGCATCATACATAAAGTTTCCACGGCCTATCACTCCCAAACGAAAGGCCAAGCCGAGGTTTCCAATCGGGAAATCAAGCATGTATTGGAAAGGATTGTGAAGCCTAGTAGAAAAGATTAGAGTGCCAAGCTTACCGACGCACTTTGGGCATACCGAACGGCATACAAAACACCGATTGGCATGAGTCCCTTTCGGTTGGTGTATGGTAAAGCTTGCCACTTACCGGTAGAAATTGAACACAAAGCATATTGGGCCGTCAAGGAATGAAATCTAAATTTGGGTGGGGCGGAGTTGAGAGAAAGCTTCAATTGGCGGAATTAGAATGTTTGAGATTAGAGGCCTATAACAACTCTAGGCTTTACAAAGAGAAGATGAAAGCCATCCACGATAAGAACATTAGGAGAAGGGAATTTAGGCCCGGTGAACTAGTCCTCCTTTACAACTCAAGGTTGAGATTGTTGCCCAGAAAGCTAAGATCAAGATGGGAGGGACCCTATCAAGTAGAGAAAGCAGAACCTTATGGAGTCTACCATTTGCGCCATCCCTCAAGTCCAGATATTTTCAAGGTAAATGGGCACCGTCTCAAATTGTATCATGGTGAGCAAAGAAAGAGCACCACGGAGATTGAGGTATTCCTTTTGGAAGATGTACCTCTTGACAAAGAGCATTGGGCTAGTGGAAGTCCAACTTAAGGACGTTAAACAAAAGTGCTAGGTGGGAGACACCCCACGATGGTGAGATCTATCTTTTTGCCCTCTTTGTATATAGCCATTGAACTCTTCTTTGATTTTTGATTGTTTAGTCCTTGACTTGTTTAGCTAGACTTGATTTTATTGTTCATAGAAGTTTGCACTATGGATTACTTGAATGGTAGAAAACACCCCATTTCTAGGTCTTACATGAAGTTTTAGGTGTTTTTTTGGCCCATGGCTAGCTACCTGCTGAATTTATGATAAGATGTGCATTCTTCATGAAAAAAAAGGGTAGGGACACGAGCGCACACTGTGCGCGCACGCGTCCATAGCGCGGATGCAGGCACATACATTTTTCAGAGAGTTGGGCCACTCTCACGCCAACGTTAGGCCCCCAGCACAACTTCATTCGCGCTGACGCGCACCGTGGACCAGCGCATCCATATGCTCAAAACAAAATGCGCGCGATCGCGCTCATGCCACGTCCGCGCTGATTTGCTACCGCAATTCCAAGGCTAGGAACCCGAGAGTTGTGCCAACTCCGAGCCAGCTTCATGCCCCGCGCCTAACCCCCTTTGCTCATGCGCACACCTGGCGCGCACGCACCGATCTGCCTCCTCGTAAATCGACGCGCGAGCGCACATGCCACGCCTGCGTCGATTGC
Organism: Arachis stenosperma; assembly: GCF_014773155.1. NCBI lineage: Eukaryota > Viridiplantae > Streptophyta > Magnoliopsida > Fabales > Fabaceae > Arachis > Arachis stenosperma. The sequence continues at coordinate 45,201,154 of NC_080378.1, read as the reverse complement.
CATACCGCACCCTTGGTACACTTTCTAGAGAGTTGCGCCATACCTAGGCTCGCTTTGAGCCAGAGGCACAACACCACTGCCGCGCCCGCGCACATGGCTTGTGCGCCAATCTGATCACCACGGCCTCCGTGCGTCCGCACCCTGTTCGCGCACGCGCCACCACTTCTGCAGCCAACTTATGGTACAAAGTCCAGAGAGTTGCGCAACTCTTGGGCTAATATTGTGCTACTGTCACAACCACCCCTATGCGTGCACGCACCTGGCGCGCACGCGTCCTTCCTGCCCGTGCCCACCTGCGCGAGCGCGCGCAGTGCGCGCACGCGTTGATCTTGCGACGTGAGAAATAAACTAGCGCACCTACATTTCAATTTCTCACCCCTTCTACCATTCTCCACCTTCTCTCTTTAACCTTCTCATCTACACCACCCCACCCCCCCTCTCAGCCCCCACTGGCGACACCACCTCTGGCGACCGCCCACCTCCGGCGGCCCCCATATTTTCTCTCTCTTCTATTTCTCTACCATTCTTCTACTCCTCTCTCTCACCTATACCTCCATTACCATTTCTTCCCCCCCAAGGTACTCTTACCTACTCCTCTCCTAGTTTGCTTATCTCTTCTCCCTTCCTTAGTTAGTTGATTTTGTCTTCTTTTAAGTAGCTTCTCTTCCTTCTCGCTCTTTATTGCTTGTTTGCCATTGTTTTTACTTTTCTACTTCTTCATGGGTGTCGTGGGTCATGACTTCTTTTGCATTGATGGATTACTTATTATGCTTGATTTCATTATAATTGTGGTGCACTATGATGACTAATGTTGCTTTGTGGGATGTTACATTGCTCCACCCCCTCCACTTGTTCATTGCAAAAAGGATGCACACCAAGTATTTGATGAATAGCACACATGACCTTTTGAGCTCATTTTGACTTATTGCTTTCCAATTAGTGCTCTTCTCCACTAATTTGGGTTTTCCTTTGTGCATCGGGCATGCCACTCTTCACATTTCACATTTTTACTTGCCCACCTCATTATGACTTGCTTTCCATTATTGATGTTTGGGTGTACGCTTCTCATGCCTCTCACTTGCATGGTTATACCTCCCTTACATCACATGCTAGTGACTTGCCTTGTTTACAAATATTGTCTTGGTTACATGTTGCAGCTGTCATATAGCGAAGACGCTTATTCCCTTATGGCATAATCTCTCACTTGCATGCTTCCTACTTATTGGTGTTCCTTTGGGTTTGATGTTTCTCCCCTTTCCACTTTTACAGGATGGTCATCAAGAAGGACAAGTGAAAAGCCCCAAAGAAACCAACCGCCAATAGAGCACGCCAAGAACCTAAGGCCAAGCCTCTCCTCAAGAAGGCAAGGGGCACTACCAACATTGATGCATTAGAGAAGGACAATCCTCCAAGGGACTCAAGAAAGTCCCCTAACCGCTATTGTGAACTTGTCTACCCTATAATGATTGAGCGAAATTATCACCCGAAGCCCCTTCTAGTCCTTCCGGCTCACATCGCTCCAATGGTGATGCCCCGCATTGAGTGGAGGCAATAGGGGTTTCTAATGAGACAACCAAAGGAGGCCAACTTATCCTGGGTGGTGGAGTTTTACTCCAGCTACTACTCACCCCTTCTTACATTAATTTTTGTGCGCCGAAAGCAAGTCTCGATCATGGTGGAAGCCATCCACGGAGTGCTTAAGATTGGGCCATTAGCGGACGGGTATGACGCCTATCAAGAAGTTTTGTCAGCACGCTGCAAACATGGGTTCGATTGGGATGCGATTTTCTGAGTAATAGCCACCCGAAGCCTCTTGGATTCGAGGGAGTATGAAGCAAAGGCCTAAGGGCATCGATGCACGTTTCCTCACTTAAGAAGCCGCGGCATGGGCCAAAAATTCTAGCTCACTACGTGCTTCCAAGCACTCATGGGTCATCCATTACCGCGGAGCTTGCCTTATTGGTTTGGTGCATCCTAACCGAAAAACCGGTCGACATCCTACATGCCATCCGACAAGCTATGGGGCTTATTCATGTTAAGGGAAATTTGCCCTTTCCTGCTATGTAACCAAATTAGTCGCAGCGACCAGTGTGCACCACGAGACCAAGGACCGGAGGACCTTAATCCCGGTCGAAGGTGATGTTGTTTCGACCAAGAGGTGCCTCAAATCCCCGGTGGTTACCGAGGACCTTGGCATGGCCATTCCCACTTGTAACCCTACTACTTCATCCGAACCAACAAAATCATCCAACCAACGCCTTTAAGACCTTCACAGGAAGTTGGACCATTATGAGCGGCGAAACCAACACCGATATGCTCACGTGAAGAAGCTTCTAAGTATAGTCACCCCACCTATGGAGGAACCAGATATCTCCACGTCCACCGCAACCTCAAGCGGAGATAGCACCGATGAAGGAGATGAAGGACATTCTGGATCCGGCAACCCACTGCGCATCACTTATAGCACGGAGGACCGTGCTAAGTTTTAAGTGTGGGGAGGTCGGCCGACCGATCTCCGTAGGTAACACCCGAATAAACTTTTGAATCTCTTTTTTAGTTAGGATAGGTTACATGATTAGGTTTTCTTTGACACCATTTGCATGATAAGTGTACTTGGTTGGAGTAATGAATTCTCTCCTAGGAAACTAAGATTTTAGGGCAACTTTACTAATTTTGAAAAAAACTTTTGATGCTAAACTTGTTCGGAGATTGTACTTTGGAACATGGAATTTGAGTTAAGAACACGAGCAAGTGAGTTTTGAGCCTTATTGCGTGGCTACATCTTATAGTCACTTATCTTCCTTCTTGTATGTATTGTTCTCTCTCTATGATTGTGATCCTTACTTTGTTTGACTCTATATGCCCATTGTTATATGTGTGAATGCATGTATTTGAGGTCATTAATTCACTTAGCCACTACCCAAAATAGCCTTACCATATGAACAACCCTTACAACCAACTTTGGCCCACGCTTAACCCACTCATTTTTTAATTCTATCACATTACAAGCCAAGAAGCGAAAAACCATGAATGTCCCTATGTGGATCTTTGATTAGCTTAAGCTAGTGTGTGTGAGCATCACTCAAAGAGTGGGGAAACTTGGGATATGGGTTGAGGAAAAAGGATGTTTTTGTTTTGTATTTTTATATTTGGGAATCGGGTACACACTCATGCGTTAATTAAATGTAAGACCTTATGCATTGATATTCTTTAAAGAAAGAATAAAAATTGAAAAAAAAGGGAAAAAAATTATATGGAAAGGAAAATAAAAGAAAAATAGAAAAAAAAGGGACAAAAAAAAGCCCCAAAGTAAAGATGAATGATGATCAATGCATATGTGTGGTAATCAAAAGGAAATGCATGAGTATGTGAAAAAGTGAGGAATGGTAGCTAGACTAGTGTATAATTGTATAGGGAGTTATATAGGTTAGGTGGAAAGTTTAGGTTAATCACAAAGATCCAATTTTTAGCCCACTTAGCCAAATATATAACCCCACCTTGACCCTAGCCCCATTACAACTTAGGAAAGACCTCATGATACATGTACGCATGCATGTAACAATTGTTGATTATTAGAGGAAGAACAAATTTTGTAAAAGCATGAAATAGGGGAGAATTAAGTGATTAACCCGAAACACCGAGCGGATAGAGTGCAAACACTTCCGGTGAGGGTTCGAAGCTCAATTCCTTGTTCCCGGCTCTCATGAGCATTCTTCATGCAAGTTGCGCATATCTCACTTTGATGGTTAAAATTGGTAAGTTTCGTGCATTGCCTACCATCTTGCCCTATGTGCCTGAATGTATCTTAGGAAGATCGATTTGCTCTTAACCAAGTGGATAATAGCACCAATCTTAGTTGCATTCGTATAAGTAGATTGCACCTAATGAATCTCATGCTTTTGTGATCCTTTGGTCTTTTGCTTTTCTCTAAGCATGAGGACATGCTAAAATCTAAGTGTGGGGAGGTTGATAAACTCCATTTTTAGGGTTTATCTTGTATTGATTTCGAGGGTTTTATCAATGATCCTACGCACTTATTCATATGAAAATACATGATTTTGTGTTCCTTTCCCAATTTTGCCTCATGAATGAAAACATGCTTCTTTTGCACTAAATTAGATATATTCTTAATCATCCTCTAGTACCATTCGATACCGTGACCCGTGTGTTAAGTGGTTTCAGAGTTTATAGGGCACGGATGACTTGGAGGAGAGAATGGGAGCATGCATAAAGGAAAGGAGCATCGAAAATTAAGCTTTGGAAACTTCAGCAGCGACGCGCGCGCGCAAATGGCGCGTCCGCGCAGATTTGCGCCACCAGAGCCAAAGCCAGGAGCCAAGCTACGAGTCGGCGCATTTAGCGGCTAAGCCATAATCCTCATGGACGCGCCCGCGCACATTCTGCCTGTGCGCGTACGCGCCGACTGCCACACGTGATTTTTTAAGAGGCACGTGACCAGCGCGTGGAGGCAGTTAGAAACCCTGTTTTGGGGAAGAGTTTTGGTGGGAAAACGCTTAAGAAGGCCAATGATTGAGGGGTTTAGGGGATTCACTCATTTTGGATACTTTCTTAGATATTTTCCTAGAGTTGGTTACATTTTGGATATAGAGAGAACCTCCAACCTCTCTCTAGGATTTCATTCTCGATTGCAATTCTCCTTTGATTTTCTTGGTGAGATCCATTGTAATACACTTTTATTTTGACGTAATTAGTAGATCTACTCTTCTCCTATTCTCAATTTGTGTTCTTTGATCCTCTCACTTTGGATCTAGCTTTGACTTTGTTACTTGGATTTGGAACTAGTGACTTGAGGTACTTTCATATCCATTACTTGTAATTGTTCAATTGTTGATGATTGTGTGATTTAGATCTCTTAAATTCAATTCTTCATTTCACTTTCATAATGCCTCTTATGAATGCTCACCAAATGTTTGATAAAATGTCAACACTAGTTATAGAGTAAAAGTCTTTCACTTGGCCTATGGCTTGAACCATTAGAAAAACTTGAATAGTGGATGTCAATTGTTAATTGAGAATTAAGAATCGCTAATTGGCTTGGAGTGCACTAAAGCTAGATTCTTTTAAGGTGAAGCTAGGACTTGTGACTCAAGCTAGTCACTTTCACTTGAATCTCCTCTATAATTAGAGGTCAACTAAGTGAAGCAAGACTTAATTCTTATCATCATTGAAGGAAACTATAGTGATAGAACTTCCAATGTTAACCCTTGGCCAAGTCCTTTAATATTGATTGTTTGTTATCTACTTTTGCTAGCTTGAACTAGTACACCAATCTTCAAAAAACCACAACAAAGGATTCCTAATCAATAACATGCATTTTATAGCAATTCCAAGGGAGGACGACTCAAGAGATTAATACTCTCGATTATAGATTGTAGAATTGTTTGATGCGAGATTTGAGTGTCGGTTAGACTATACTCATGATTGTATTCACTATTAAATTCTATATCGACATACAAAAAATCGTTTATCATCTATTCTTCTCAAGTGGCTTGGAGTTCCCTCTGAGTCCCTTTCCCAGTCTCTGCCTTCAAAGCATAACCCATGTAATATCTCATCAGGGTCATTCTCACCCTGCAATCTTTACTCAAAGCTAAGCTCTCCATAGGTTATTACTCTCAACTGTAGGACCCTCATGACTGATGCTGGACTAAAATCTACCTCAACACCCCTAACATAGCTCTTATAAGGGGGGCTGTCCTTGCTTGTCTTCACAGCATTTGCATAGAATTCTCTTATCATGACTACACTGATGTCTATGAGAGGGTCACACAAAAGTTCCCATCTCCTCTCTGTGGTGATTTTTCTCATGTTAGGATACTCCTCTTTACGCAGTCTAAACCCCATTTCTAGAATGAAATGCTTTGATTCCATGATCCTATGATACCTTGATTCATGAAACTGAGACTTAAATCTTTTTGTATCGTAGGTTGATGATTCGGCCACCACTGGTTCTTTTCCCTTCCTTCTCTTAGAACTTGATGAAACCATGAATTCAAAAAGAATGGAGAAGAAAGGATGAACTTGGGTTAAGGCACAATCTTGTTATGAAAGGGGATGGAAGATAAGTTATTATTGGGTATTTCGTGTTGTCTTTGGGTAAATAGGGGCTGCTGTAACGTGTTTGGGATAGAGGAGTGGGCGAAACAAAAAGCAAATAGATGAGGAAGTCTTGTATGAGGAAAGGATGGATATGTGATCTAGGAAGTGTCACCACCTATTTATAATCAAGGCATGAATCATTGGAACAAAACCACAAGTGGGAAAGCTTCGGTTGAGCAAAATGAAGGGTGAAGATTGAGCAAAACATTGTATAAAGCTCGTAGCATGAACGGCTAGCATGCAAAGATGAAGGAGGACAATGATTGCTCCCCATTGGATGCATGTGGTTCGGCCTCCAAGACATTAATGCATGCAGATTTTGTCTCCAAGATAGCACCATTCCCTAGGCACATGTGACTCTCTTTTCATCTTGTCATAACCGTGCATGCTCCCTTTTGTCTTTTTCTCAACCTCCCTTGTACCTATACAATTAAATCAAGACAATGGTAAGCTTTAAAGTTTGAATTACGGTGGTGTAGTGTCAAGTAATAAAGAAAAGCAAAATTCTATATGTTCCTTATTCATAAATAACCAATTGTGCTCCTTAGATAGTGAACCAAAATTTGGTCAACACCAAACTTGTCCCCTGCTAAGTGATCCATATAAAATGCAAAGAGCATCCGTCACAATTGATACATTCATCATAAGGGACATTTTATTTTCTACCATTAACTCATAAATTGAAACAATGTATGGTTCATCCATTCATAAATTTGATCCTTTTGAGCAAAAATGGTTTTTCTGAGATTCAATGCATATGTAGACACCAAACATAATATTTGGCTATATAATCCACCTGAATGAATAAGTATACATCCTAAGATAGCTTGAGAAGCTATTTTGGAGTGCCTTTAGGTACACAAAACTTAGGAATCAGACATATGCTTCACAATGATATATGCAATTATCAAATCTGCTTGTAAGAACTCAAACATATGCTAGGAGAACCATTTATTGAAATTAAAACAAGGCAAGAATATTAAATCATGGGCTGCCTCCCATGGAGTGCTCTTTTATTGTCATTAGCTTGACATTGACTCCTTATTAGGGTGGCTGATGATTGTGGTGCCTCAGTTTGTCTCCTCTCACTGTAAGCTTTCTTCGAGTGCCTTGATGTTCGATATCTATATGCTCCAATGAGAGTATCCTATTGATAGTGTAGTAATCATCAGATTGTTGCTCTGTCCCCAACTGTTGGTAGATTAGTTGCACTTTATCTCCCTTTGAGAATCCTTCAGTTGGGATCTTTTTTTCACCCTTTTTGAGCCTTTTTCTTGCTTTTTTTCCCCTTTTTTGTGATCCTTCTGCTTTGACATTGGGCTGTATTTTGGGATCTATTTTTTTAGTGGCCAACACCTCACATTCTTCTTGCTTTCTCTCATCATTCTGTACAGTCTCATTCTCCTTTTGTCCTGTTTTGCTGCTTGTCTCTTGCCTTGGAGGGGAACTAATGAGTATCTCGTTGGATTCTTCCTTCCAATGCAAGTTTTCTCTGTCATCATTCATGCAATTTTCCTTTTCATTAGTATGCTGGGCTTCTGGAAAGACATTGAGAGTGATGCTCTCATCATGTACCCTTAGGGTCGATTCTCATTGTTCAACATCTATGATGGCCCTTGCTGTGGCCAGGAATGGTCTTCCCAAGATAATAGACTCCATTCTTCTCCTAGGTCCAGGATTACAAAGTCTCCATGGAATATAAATTTATCCACCTTGACCAAAAGGTTTTCAATCACTCCTTTGGAAAATACCAATGATTTGTCCACGAGCTCTAGTGACATCTGTGTGGGCTTTACCTCCTCTATGCATAGCTTTCTCATCATAGAATAAGGCATTAGATTGATGCTGGCTCCTAAGTCACACAATGCCTTATCAATGGTTATATTTTTAATGGTGCAAGGTATGAAGAAGCTCCCAAGGTTCTTGAGTTTTGGTGGAAGCCCTTTTTGGATTACTGCACTACACACTTCAGTGAGCATAATGGTTTCCTTCTCATGCCAGCTTCTCTTTTTGTTGATGAGCTCCTTCAAGAACTTGGCATATAGAGGCATCTGCTCTAACGCTTCAGCAAGGGGAATGTTAATTTCCAGCTTTTTAAATACCTCAAGGAACTTGGGAAATTATGGGTCCTTGAGTTCTTTTTGTAGCCTTTGAGGATACGGCAAAGGAGGTGTGTATGCCTTCACCACCTTCCTTTGTTCTTGTGATGATTCCTCCATAACTTGCTTCCCTTTCTTTGAAGCTTGTAGCTGCTCCTCCTTCTCTTTTAGCTTTTCTTGTTCTTGCTTGTCTTCTTCCTTGCTGATGGCCTCATCTTTTTTAGCTGGCTTTTTGTCATTGTCCATAAGCTTCTTGTTAGTTTCCTTGTCTTTCACCAAGATTTTTCCACTCCTTAACTGGATGGCTTTGCATTCTTCTTTGGGAGTCGGAATGGTATCACTTGGGAGTGAGCTTGTTGGTCTTTCAATCACTGCTTGCTTGGACAATTGACCAATTTGCCTTTCTAAATTTTTTATCGAGGCTTCTTGGTTCTTGCTGGTTAGCTATTGGTGCTTCATCATCCTTTCCATCATTATCTCCAAGTTGGAGATTCTTTGGGAGTCTTGAGGTGGTTATGGTTGATTATGGGGTATTGAGGGTTGGTGAAAAGTGTTTTGGTTGGTTGATGGATTATTGGGTGGATAGAAGTTGGAATTGGGGTGGTTGTTTTGTGGTTTTCTGTACTGGGTTTGGTTAGTTTGCTTATGGCTTTGGTGGTTTGTGTTTCTTGAGTTATTTTGGTTTGAATTTCTTTGCCATGGCTGCTGGTTTTGATTCTGGCTGTCTCCCCATCTCAGATTTGGGTGGTACCTCCAGGAACAATTGTAAGTATCTCCATGAAAGTCATTTGATCCAGAACCTTGGTTGTGTACATATTAAACTTGTTCCTGCTGCTGATCCTCTTGGTTTTCTTCATTTTCCCCCATGTGTGTGATGGTTGACTTGTATTCACTACTGCAACTTGGAGGCCATCAATCTTCTTGGTCATCATCTCCATTTGCTGCTAGATTTGTTAGTGCATCACCTTGTTTTGAGCTAGAATAGTGTCCACTCCTTCAAGCTCCAGCACACCTTTCCTTTGAGCTGGTTGGCATTGCCTCTGATGACCATAGAAGTATTGGTTGTTTGTTACAGTATCAATGAGATTTTGAGCCTCCTCAGCCATCTTCATGAGTTGTATTGAGCCTCCAGCAGAATAATCAAGTGCTTCTTGAGCTCTCAATGTCAATCCTTTATAGAAGGTTTGGAGCCTATCCCATTCACTGAACATTTTTGGTGGGAACTTCCTAATTATAGCTTTATATCTCTCCCATACCTCATACAATGACTCTCCATCCATTTGAGTGAATGTTTGGACCACTGTTTTGAGTCTGATGATCCTTTGGGGAGGATAGAACTTGGCTAAGAACTTGTTCACTAGATCTTCCTAATTGTTGATGCTATCTCTTGGAAAGGACTCCAACCATTGAGTAGCTTTGTCTCTTAGGAAAAATGGAAACAGTAACAATTTGTAAATGTCAGGATGCACACCATTGGTTTTCACAGTGTCACATATCCTCAGAAAAATGGATAAGTGTTGATTTAGATCTTCAAGTGGGCCTCCTCCATAGGAACAATTGTTCTGCACGAAAGGAATGAGTTGAGGCTTCAATTCAAAATTCTTTGCATTGACATTGGGGGTAAGGATGTGGTGCGCGAAATTGTGATCACTACAACTTCACACAACTAACCAGCAAGTGCACTGGGTCGTCCAAGTAATACCTTACGTGAGTAAGGGTCGATCCCACGGAGATTGTTGGTATGAAGCAAGCTATGGTCACCTTGTACATCTCAGTCAGGTAGACTCAAATGGGTATAGATGATGAATAAAACGTAAAGATAAAGATAGAGATACTTATGTATATCATTGGTGTGAGAGCTTCAGACAAGCGTATGAAGATGCCTTCCCTTCCGTCTCTCTGCTTTCCTACTGCCTTCATCCAATCCTTCTTACTCCTTTCCATGGCAAGCTCGTGTAGGGTTTCACTGTTGTCAGCAGCTACCTCCCATCCGCGCAGTGAAAGCTAATGCACGCACTCTGTCACAGTACTGCCAATCACCGGTTTGGTTCCCTCCCCTACCGGAATAGAATCACTCTTTTGCGTCTGTCACTAACGCCCAGTAGGTTACAGGTTTGAAGCACGTCACAGTCATTCAATCATTGAATCCTACTCAGAATACCACAGACAAGGTTTAGACCTTCCGGATTCTCTTGAATGCCGCCATCAGGTCCTGCCTATACCACGAAGATTCCGATTAAAGAATCCAAGAGATATTCACTAAGCCTCAGATGCTTGTAGAACAAGAGTGGTTGTCAGTCACTTTGTTCATGGGTGAGAATGGTGATGGGCGTCAATCATCACCTTCATCAAGTTGAAGAACAAGTGATATCTTGGACAAAGAACAAGCGGAATTGAATAGAAGAACAATAATAATTGCATTAATACTCGAGGTACAGCAGAGCTCCACACCTTAATCTATGGTGTGTAGAAACTCCACCGTTGAAAATACATAAGAACAAGGTCTAGGCATGGCCGTGAGGCCAGCCTCCCAATGATCTAAGAACTCGATGTCCAAAGATGATCAAAGGATCAAAAACAATCCAAAGATGAAAATACAATAGCAAAAGGTTCTATATATAGAAAACTAGTAGCCTAAGGTGTACAAAGGTGAGTAAATGACATAAAAATCCACTTCCGGGCCCACTTGGTGTGTGCTTGGGCTGAGCAATGAAGCATTTTTCGTGTAGAGACTCTTCTTGGCGTTTAACTCCCATTTTGGTGCCAGTTTGGGCGTTTAACTCCCATTTAGGTGCCAGTTCCGGCGTTTAACGCTGGGATTTCTGTAGGTGACTTTGAACGCCGGTTTGGGCCATCAAATCTTGGGCAAAGTATGGACTATCATATATTGCTGGAAAGCCCAGGATGTCTACTTTCCAATGCCGTTGAGAGCGTGCCAATTGGGCTTCTGTAGCTCCAGAAAATCCACTTCGAGTGCAGGGAGGTCAGAATCCAACAGCATCTGCAGTCCTTTTGAGTCTCTGGATCAGATTTTTGCTCAGATCCCTCAATTTCAGCCAGAAAATACCTGAAATCATAGAAAAACACACAAACTCATAGTAAAGTCCAAAAAAGTGAATTTTAACTAAAAACTAATAAAAATATAATAAAAACTCAACTAAAACTACCAAAAACATACTAAAAACAATGCCAAAAAGCGTACAAATTATCCGCTCATCACAACACCAAACTTAAATTGTTGCTTGTCCTCAAGCAACTGAAAATCAAATAAGATAAAAAGAAGAGAATATACTATAGACTCCAAATTATCAATGAAACTAAGCTCCAAATTAGATGAGCGGGACTAGTAGCTTTTGCCTCCGAACAGTTTTGGCATCTCACTTTATCCTTTGAAATTCAGAATGATTGGCTTCTTTAGGAACTCCGAATCCAGATAGTGTTATTGATTCTCCTAGTTAAGTATGATGATTCTTGAACACAGCTACTTATTGAGTCTTGGCCGTGGCCCAAAGCACTCTGTCTTCCAGTATTACCACCGGATACATACATGCCACAGACACATAATTGGGTGAACCTTTTCAGATTGTGACTCAGCTTTGCTAAAGTCCCCAATTAGAGGTGTCCAGGGTTCTTAAGCACACTCTTATTGCCTTGGATCACAACTTTATTTCTTTCTTTTTCTTTCTTTTTCTCTTTCTCCCTTTTTTTTTCGTTTTTCTCCTTCTTTTTCTCTTTTTTTTTTTTTTGTATTCACTGTTTTTTCTTGCTTCAAGAATCATTTTTATGATTTTTCAGATCCTCAGTAACATGTCTCCTTTTTCATCATTCTTTCAAGAGCCAATGATTTTAACATTCATGAACCACAAATTCAAAAGACATATGCACTGTTTAAGCATACATTCAGAAAACAACAAGTATTGTCACCACATCAAACTAATTAAGCTAGTTTTAAAGATGAATTTGAAATCCTGTACTTCTTGTTCTTTTGTGATAAAAACAGTTTTCATTTAAGAAAGGTGATGGATTCATATTCATAGCTTTAAGGCATAGACACTAAGACACTAATGATCATAAGACACAAACATGGATAAACATAAAGCATAATTTTCGAAAAACAGAAGAATAAAGAACAAGGAGATTAAAGAACGGGTCCACCTTAGTGATGGCGGCTCTTTCTTTCTCTTGAAGATCCTATGGAGTGCTTGAGCTCCTCAATGTCTCTTCCTTGTCTTTGTTGCTCCTCTCTCATGATCCTTTGATCTTCTCCAATTTCATGGAGGAGGATGGCATGTTCTTGGTGCTCCACCCTTGGTTGTCCCATGTTGGAACTTAATTTTCCTAGGGAGGTGTTAATTTGCTCCCAGTAGTCTTGTGGAGGAAAGTGCATCCCTTGAGGTATCTCAGGGATTTCTTGATGAGAGGGGTCTCTTGTTTGCTCCATCTTCTTTTTAGTGATGGGCTTGAGGTCATGCCTTCTCAGTTGAACCGGCTTTGGATGCCATAAATGGTTATGGAAAAACAAAGAGCAATGCTTTTACCACACCAAACTTAAAAGGTTTGCTCGTCCTCGAGCAAAAGAGGAAAGAAGAGATTAGAAGAAGAAGAAATGGAGGAGAGGGAGATGGCTTTGTGGTTAGGCCAAAAGGGGAAGAAGTAGTGGTTTATGAAGGATGGATGTGAGTGGTTAAGAGAAAGAGATGTTGAGGTGATGGGTGAAGAAGAAGAGAGAGTGGTGGGATTGGTGGGGATCCTGTGGGGTCCACAGATCCTTAGGTGTCAAGGAAAAGTCATCCCTGCACCAAATGTTGCTCAAAATCACGTTTTGAGCCATTTCTGGCGTTAAACGCCGGGCTGGTGCCCATTTCTGGCGTTTAACGCCAGGTCCTAGCCCTTTCCTGGCGTTTAACGCCAGTCTGGTGCCCCTTTCTGGCGTTAAACGCCCAGAATGGTGCCAGACTGGGCGTTAAACGCCCAACTGCTAGCCTCACTGGCGTTTAAACGCCAGTGAGTTCTTCCTCCAGGGTGTGCTGTTTTTCTTCCTGTTTTTCATTCTGTTTTTGCTTTTTCAATGGATTTTGTGACTTCTTATGATCATCAACCTACAAAAAACATAAAATAACAAAAGAAAATAGTTAATTATAAAACATTGGGTTGCCTCCCAACAAGCGCTTCTTTAATGTCAGTAGCTTGACAGAGGGCTCTCAATGAGCCTCACAGATAATCAGAGCAATGTTGGAACCTCCCAACACCAAACTTAGAGTTTGAATGTGGGGGTTCAACACCAAACTTAGAGTTTGGTTGTGGCCTCCCAACACCAAACTTAGAGTTTGACTGTGGGGGCTCTATTTGTCTCTGATTTGAGGGAAGCTCTTCAAGCTTCCTCTCCATGGTGACAGAGGGATATCCTTGAACCTTAAACACATAGGATTCTTCATTCACTTGAATGATCAGTTCACCTCCATCAACATCAATCACAGCCTTTGCTGTGGCTAGGAAGGGTTTGCCAAGGATGATGGATTCATCCATGCACTTCCCAGGATCTTGTCTCTTTTGAGGTAATTTCTGCCTAGACAAGTCATCCAGTTCTTTGGTGAGCAAAGGGGGTTCATCCTCCCAAGTCTCATTTCCAAATAACTTGTCATTTAGCTTCATGATTGCTCCAAGGTATTTAGCAACTCGCTCCTTAGTGATATACTCATCCTCTTCAGAGGAAGAATACTCATCAGAGCTCATGAATGGCAGAAGTAAGTCCAATGGAATCTCTATGGTCTCATCTTGAGCCTCAGATTCCCATGGTTCCTCATTGGGGAACTCAGAGGAGATTGGTGCACGCCCATTGAGGTCTTCCTCAGTGGCGTCCACCTCCTCTCTTTCCTCTCCATATTCGGCCATGTTTATGGCTTTGCACTCTCCTTTTGGATTTTCTTCTGTATTACTTGGGAGAGTACTAGGAGGGAGTTCAGTAAATTTCTTGCTCAGCTGTCCCACTTGTGCCTCCAAATTTCTAATGGAGGACCTTGTTTCATTCATGAAACTTTGAGTGGTTTTAATTAGATCAGAGACCATTGTTGCTAAGTCAGAGGTATTCTGCTTAGAACTCTCTGTCTGTTGCTGAGAAGATGATGGAAAAGGCTTGCCATTGCTAAACCTGTTTCTTCCACCATTATTGTTATTGAAACCTTGTTGAGGTCTCTCTTGATTCTTCCATGAGAAATTTGGGTGATTTTTCCATGAAGAATTATAGGTGTTACCATAGGATTCTCCTAGGTAATTCACCTCTTCCATTGAAGGGTTCTCAGGATCATAGGCTTCTTCCTTAGATGAAGCATCCTTAGTACTGCTTGGTGCATTTTGCATTCCAAACAGACTTTGAGAAATCAAATTGACTTGTTGAGTCAATATTTTATTCTGAGCCAAAATGGCGTTCAGAGTGTCAATCTCAAGAACTCCTTTCTTCTGACTTGTCCCATTGTTCACAGGATTCCTTTCAGAGGTGTACATGAATTGGTTATTTGCAACCATTTCAATGAGCTCTTGAGCTTCTGTAGGCGTCTTCTTCAGATGAAGAGATCCTCCAGCAGAGCTATCCAGAGACATCTTGGATAGTTCAGAGAGACCATCATAGAAAATACCTATGATGCTCCATTCAGAAAGCATGTCAGAAGGATACTTTCTGATTAATTGTTTGTATCTTTCCCAAGCTTCATAGAGGGATTCTCCATCCTTCTGTCTGAAGGTTTGGACTTCCACTCTAAGCTTACTCCATCTTTGTGGTGGAAAGAACTTTGCCAAGAAGGCATTGACTAGCTTTTCCCAAGAGTCCATGCTTTCTTTAGGTTGAGAGTCCAACCATATTCTAGCTCTGTCTCTTACAGCAAAAGGGAATAGCATCAGTCTATAGACCTCAGGGTCTACCCCATTAGTCTTGACTGTGTCACAGATTTGCAAGAATTCAGCTAAGAACTGATGAGGATCTTCCATTGGAAGTCCATGGAACTTGCAATTCTGTTGCATTAGAGAAACTAATTGAGGTTTAAGCTCAAAGTTGTTTGCTCTAATGGCAGGGATAGAGATGCTTCTCCCATAGAAATTGGGAGTAGGTGCAGTAAAGTCACCCAGCACCTTCCTTGCATTGTTGGCATTGTTGTTGTTTTCGGCTGCCATGGGTTCTTCTTCCTTGAAGAATTCGGTCAGGTCCTCAACAGAGAGTTGAGTCTTTAGCTTCTCTTAGCTTTCGCTTCAAGGTCCTTTCAGGTTCAGGGTCAGCTTCAACAAGAATGCCTTTGTCTTAGTTCCTGCTCATATGAAAGAGAAGAGAACAAGAAAATATGGAATCCTCTATGTCACAGTATAGAGATTCCTTGAGGTGTCAGAGGAAAAGAAAAATGGAAGACAGAGGTAGAAAATTCGAACTTATCAAAGAAGATGGAGTTCGAATTTTGCATTAAGGGATAGTGTTAGTCCATAAACAGAAGGATGTGAAAAGAAGGGAAGTAATTTTCGAAAATTAAGTAAAAGATTTTGAAAAATTTTTAAAAACACTAATTGATTTTCGAAAATAAGAGTGGGAAAGAAATCAAGTGATTTTTGAAAAAGATTTTGAAATTAGAAGTTAAAAAGATTTGATTGAAGACTATTTTGAAAAAGATGTGATTAAGAAGATATGATTGGTTTTTAAAAAAATGTGATTGAGAAAATATGATTTGAAAACAGTTTTAAAAGATATGATTTGAAAACAATTTGAAAAGATATGATTTAAAAATTAATGACTTGCCTAACAAGAAAAGATATGATTCAAACATAAAACCTTCCTCAACAGAAAAGGCAAAAAATGTTCAATCAAATCATTAATTGTTAGTAAGTATCTTTGAAAAAGGAAAGAAATTAATTTTGAAAAAGATTTGATTGAAAAGATTTGATTTGAAAAAGATTTGATTTTGAAAAACTTTGAAAACTTGAAAAAAATTGATTTTGAAAACAAAATCTTCCCCCTTTGCCATCCTGGCGTTAAACGCCCAGAATGGTATACATTCTGGCGTTTAACGCCCAAACCTATACCTTTTTGGGCGTTAAACGCCCAACCAGGCACCCTGGCTGGCGTTTAAACGCCAGTCTGTCTTCTTCACTCGGCATTTTTTGAATGCCCAGCTTTTTCTGTGTGATTCCTCTGCAGTATGTTCTGAATCTTTAATTCTCTGTATTATTGACTTGAAAAGACACAAATTAAAAATATTTTTGGATTTTTAATAATAAGGAAAAATCAAAATGCAACAAGAATCAAATAACAATGCATGCAAGACACCAAACTTAGCAGTTTGAACACTACTGACACTAATGCATATGAGACACACAAAACACTCAAGTCAAGAGAATTTAAAGATTAGAGCTAGAAAATCATCAAGAACAACTTTGAAGATTACTGAAGACACATGCATGAATGCAAAAACATGCAATTGACACCAAACTTAACATGAGACTCTAGACTCAAACAAGAAACATAAAATATTTTTTTGGTTTTTATGATTTTGTAATTTTTTTGTGCTTTTTTCGAAAATTATATGGAAGAGAAAATAAAGGTATCAAAATTCTTAATGAGAATTCCAGGAATCATGCAATGTTAGTCTAAAGCTTTAGTCTAAAGGAATTAGACATAGCTAGCTAAGCTTCAGCAAGACATTGCATTCAAGAGCTAAATTGATGATGATCAATCAGCTTTGGTGATGATAAGAACATCACCTTGAAACACTAGAATTCATTCTTAAGAACTCTGAAAAAAAAAATACCTAATCTAAGCAACAAGATGAACCGTCAGTTGTCCATACTCGAACAATCCCCGGCAACGGCGCCAAAAACTTGGTGCGCGAAATTGTGATCACTACAACTTCACACAACTAACCAGTAAGTGCACTGGGTCGTCCAAGTAATACCTTACGTGAGTAAGGGTCGATCCCACGGAGATTGTTGGTATGAAGCAAGCTATGGTCACCTTGTACATCTCAGTCAGGCAGACTCAAATGGGTATAGATGATGAATAAAACGTAAAGATAAAGATAGAGATACTTATGTATATCATTGGTGTGAGAGCTTCAGACAAGCGTATGAAGATGCCTTCCCTTCCGTCTCTCTGCTTTCCTACTGCCTTCATCCAATCCTTCTTACTCCTTTCCATGGCAAGCTCGTGTAGGGTTTCACTGTTGTCAGCAGCTACCTCCCATCCGCGCAGTGAAAGCTAATGCACGCACTCTGTCACAGTACTGCCAATCACCGGTTTGGTTCCCTCCCCTACCGGAATAGAATCACTCTTTTGCGTCTGTCACTAACGCCCAGTAGGTTACAGGTTTGAAGCACGTCACAGTCATTCAATCATTGAATCCTACTCAGAATACCACAGACAAGGTTTAGACCTTCCGGATTCTCTTGAATGCCGCCATCAGGTCCTGCCTATACCACGAAGATTCCGATTAAAGAATCCAAGAGATATTCACTAAGCCTCAGATGCTTGTAGAACAAGAGTGGTTGTCAGTCACTTTGTTCATGGGTGAGAATGGTGATGGGCGTCAATCATCACCTTCATCAAGTTGAAGAACAAGTGATATCTTGGACAAAGAACAAGCGGAATTGAATAGAAGAACAATAATAATTGCATTAATACTCGAGGTACAGCAGAGCTCCACACCTTAATCTATGGTGTGTAGAAACTCCACCGTTGAAAATACATAAGAACAAGGTCTAGGCATGGCCGTGAGGCCAGCCTCCCAATGATCTAAGAACTCGATGTCCAAAGATGATCAAAGGATTAAAAACAATCCAAAGATGAAAATACAATAGCAAAAGGTTCTATATATAGAAAACTAGTAGCCTAAGGTGTACAAAGGTGAGTAAATGACATAAAAATCCACTTCCGGGCCCACTTAGTGTGTGCTTGGGCTGAGCAATGAAGCATTTTTCGTGTAGAGACTCTTCTTGGCGTTTAACTCCCATTTTGGTGCCAGTTTGGGCGTTTAACTCCCATTTAGGTGCCAGTTCCGGCGTTTAACGCTGGGATTTCTGTAGGTGACTTTGAACGCCGGTTTGGGCCATCAAATCTTGGGCAAAGTATGGACTATCATATATTGCTGGAAAGCCCAGGATGTCTACTTTCCAATGCCGTTGAGAGCGCGCCAATTGGGCTTCTGTAGCTCCAGAAAATCCACTTCGAGTGCAGGGAGGTCAGAATCCAACAGCATCTGCAGTCCTTTTGAGTCTCTGGATCAGATTTTTGCTCAGATCCCTCAATTTCAGCCAGAAAATACCTGAAATCACAGAAAAACACACAAACTCATAGTAAAGTCCAGAAAAGTGAATTTTAACTAAAAACTAATAAAAATATAATAAAAACTCAACTAAAACTACCAAAAACATACTAAAAACAATGCCAAAAAGCGTACAAATTATCCGCTCATCAGGATGCTACTCCCACAGTGCCTTGGATTAGGAAAAGTGTAGGAGGCTAGAACCCTCCTTTGATGCTGGCCATTGTTGTTAGCCACTCCCTCTGGTGGACTAGGAGCATTTTCTTCCATTTCCTGGTTCTCTTCCTCTGATTCCTCTCCACCAATAATTCCCTTTCCTCTGGCTTCTCTTCTTATTCTTCGAAGAGTTCTCTCATCAATGTCACCAGAGGTGGAGAACTTTCTTCTTGCTTCTGTCATAAAACCAAAACAACAAGAAAAACACAGAGCACTCTGTAGCTTGAGTGCAGTGAGAGTTAGTAGAGACAAAGTCTCAAATAGTTAGTGTGCTTATCAAAAATAAAGAAAAACAAAGAAAAGTGCTTAATCTAGACCACCACCTTACTTAATCATTGTCAATCTAAATCAATCCCCGACAACGGCGCCAAAAATTGATGAGGGAAAAATGATTCCACACAAACTCACCGGTAAGTGTACCAGGTCGCATCAAGTAGTAATTACTCACAAGAGTGAGGTCGATCCCACAGGGATTGATGGATTGAGCAATTTTAGTTAGGAGATAAATTTAGTAAAGTAAAGAGTTGATTATTTGAATGAATTATGATCAACAGAAGATAAATTGCATGAAAATAAAAGGGAGAGGGAAAATTGACAGAATCTAAAGTGCAAAAAATGTAAATTGAGCTGAAATTTAGATTGCAAGAAATGTAAATGGCTGAAGCTTAAAGTACAAGAAATTTAAATTACTGAAGCTAAATTGCTGGGAAATGTAAATTGCTTGAAGGGTAGAAGGGATTTGGGTGCTGGGATTCAGAATTCAACAAGAAAATGGAAATTAAAGCAAATTAGAAAGCTATTTGATGAATGGACTCAATTCAGTAGCAAAACAGAAAAGAAAATTGCTTGAAGGAACAAACAGCAAGAAGACTTTATTCAATTATGAAATTCTTAAAGATAAATTGAAGATCAAAGAAGAAAAATGAGATTAGAAAGAAGACCCAGATCTCAATCGCTCTCTTGATGAAGTAGAAAGTAATTGCAAAAGAAATAAAAAGGAAAACAACAAATGAAACTTAGTCCAATCCTTAGAACAATTGAGATGAGAGGTGAAAGATGATTCTCAGATTTAGAATCAATAAAACTCTTCAATCTCAATTCAAATTCCAAGAACAGATAGCAGAAGTTGCAGAAGAAAAGAAAATCAAAACAGAAAGCTAGATCCAATTCCCAAAATCCCAAATTTAAAGACAAATGAAAATTCCAACTGAAAACTAAAAAATGAACAAAAGGTAAAAAGTCAAAAGTGAGCCAAACGTCCTCTACAAATCAAATAAACTACTATTTATACACTTTCTATTTTTGGTTTTCAGAATTTGGAGTGGGCTTTTTAAGTTGGTGAAGAAGTGGATCCAAGATGGCTTTTCATTGAAAATGGACCAAGGGCCACCTCCAGTGGAGCGCTCAGTTAAGAAAGAAAACGTAGCGCTCCCTTGCCTTGTGCCTGGGCTCGTGCCAAGCCCTCCAGTGTAGCGCTCATTGAAGAGTTTTAACGTAGCGCTACATGCCTTGTGTGTTGGTTTCCACTTTCAAGCCCCTGGCTGTCCCCTTTTTCCAATTTCCTCATCAGTGTAGCGCTCAGTGAGTGAAGAGAACATAGCGCCCTTTCTATGCGTGTGTGCCCCTCTTCGAATCTTGCTGGCTTCCTTTTGCTAGCAATTTCCTTGCTTGGTGTAACGTAGCACGCCTTTGTGTGCATGGTTCGAACCTTGGCTGCTTCATTTTGGGAGTGTCGCGCCTTGTTTCTGTTGGTGGGAGCCCGAAAAAGGTAAAAGAGTTAACGTAGCGCTCTCTCCAATTGAGCGCTAGCCTTGTTTATTTGGCTCCCTTGAGCACTCAGTTTGAAAACTCAACGTAGCGCCCATGGCCTTTGCTTGGCCTCTCCATACTAGCGCTTACTTTTTGAGTGCAGCGCTCAAATAGAGAGCGCTACATCTCTTTGTTGCTCCCTCAACCTAGCTTTCTTGGTGCAACATTGGGCGCTCCGTTGGGTAATTGAGCGCTAGCCCTTGCTCCTTTGTTGAACGCCACGCTTTATTCTCATGGGCAACGCTTTTTAAAGCATGGCCTAATGTCTAAAGCGTGCTCTAACTTCAAAAGTGTGCCAAAAATTCCTTTTTCCACCATTTCTTCACCTACAAGTAATCAAACCAACCAAATAAAGCATCACCAAATTCACAAGATATCTGCATTAATCATAAAATCAACTAATTCCAGCATGAATCCAATGATTTTATGTCAATTAACTGATGGTTGATTGATTTAATATAACCATGCAAATTCACTCCAAATCACTTACTTATAATGCAAGAAAATGCATAAAACCTAATGAAACAAGTGAGGAATGCTTAAAAAGCTAGCATAAGATGACAAAGTCATCACCTCCACCCTGTCACTGTTCTTGTAGGGATTAATTCATTCTTCTCATTGAAGATAACGGTCATGCCTCCCTTCTTTGGCACCACTTGGACTGGACTTTCCCAAGGACTGTCAGAAATTGGATATATGATTCCAGCATTCCACAGCTTCATTACTTCCTTTTGAACCACTTCTTTCATGGTTGGGTTAAGTCTCCTCTGAGTAGGGGTGGCAAACGGGCCTAAAACCGTCGGGCCGGCCCGCGTAACCCGCCAAAAAAGGTTGGCTGGGCTGAAAAACTTAAGACCGCCAAATAGTAAAAGCCCGCCTAACCCGCATCGCTTAAACCGCGGGTGTTGGCGGGCTTTGGCGGGGCGGGGCGAGCTTCTCCACCGGGCTTAGAACTTTTTTAGCAAGGGGTATTTTTACAATTTTTTTTACCAAAATCCAACTTCCCCCAACCAAAACTTACAAGAGAATGAAGATGAAAATTGAGTATTTTGGATTATATGTATTTTATTTTAGAGACAATATTTATAATTATGTTTTGGATTATGTTTGTTTTGCTTTGCGAACAATATTTATAATTACAAAGACTTTAATGTTTGTGAATATAAAAATTATAATTTGTTTATAGTTTTAAAAATTATAATAGTTAAAAGTAAAAAATAGGAAAGATTTTTTTATACCTTTATATATATTATTTAATAGTTAAAAGTAAAAAAAAAAGAGGTTATTTGGCGGGCTTAGCCCGCCGGCCCGCTAGCCCGCCGTTAGGCGGGGTGGGCTAGGATTCTGGGACTGCCTCACTAGGCAGGGCAGGGCGGGCCAGCCTGCCAAAAGGTGGGCTTCTAGCGGGGCGGGGAGGGACGTGGCGGGGTGGGCTTCCCCACTTGCCATCCCTACCTCTGAGGTTACACCACGGGTCTTGAGTCTTCTCCTAGCAAGATTTTGTGGATACATATGGCAGGGCTTATACCCTTGATGTCATCAATTGTCCACCCTAAAGCTGTTTTGTGGACTTTCAACACGTCAATAAGCTTAGCTTCATCTTCCATGTTTAAGGAGGAATTGATTATTACTGGCAGGGTCTCCTCTCCTCCAAGGAATGCAAACTTGAGATAAGGAGGGAGAGGCTTCAATTCTTGCCTTAGCATCTCTTCTGTCTTTCCTTCAAAAGAGATTTTAGCGACTCTTTCTTCTATGTCATCTTGTTCTGCTTCTATTTCTTCTTCTTGTTCCTCTTGACCGTTGGCTTCAAGTACTTCCACCAAGTCTTCTATCATTTTCACTCTCATATACTTTTCTTTTTCAGGGGGATATTGCATGCCTTTAAAGACATTAATGATCATTTGTTCATCATGCACCCTGAGGATCATTTCACCTTTCTCTACATCAATGATAGCTTTTACTGTGGCTAAGAAAGGTCACCCCAAGACAATTGAGTTATATCCCTCTTCTTCCATGTCCAAGATAACAAAGTCAGCAGGGAAAATGAATTGTCCAACCTTTACCAATAGGTTTTCTACAACTCCATTGGGTATCTTGAGTGATCTATAAGCCTTTTGGAGTGACATTCTAGTGGGTTTAACTTCCTCTATTGCAAGCTTTTTCATTAGTGAGAGAGGCATCAAATTGATGCTGGCACCTAAATCACAGAGAGCTTTTTCTAAGGTCGTGTTGCCTATGGTGCATGATATGATAAAACTCCCAGGATCTTTGAGTTTTGGTGCGAGACCTTTTTGAATTACTACACTACATTCTTATGTCAAGATCACAGTCTCCTTTTCATTCCGCTTCTCTTCTTGTTGATGAGTTCTTTGAGGAATTTTACATATAAAGGCATCTGCTCTAATGCTTCAGTAAAGGGGAGGTTGATTTCCAACTTCTTAAAAATCTCTAGGAACTTGGGAAATTACTGGTCTTTGAGCTCTTTCTATAGCCTCTGAGGGTACGGTAGAGGAGGAGTGTAAGGCTTCACCACCTTCTTCTGTAATTGTGGTTGCTCTTCCATGACTTGCTTCCCTTTCTTTGAGACTTGAGGCTTCTCCTCCTTCTTGGAATTTTCTTTATCATGCTTGTCCTCCTCTACTTGCTTCTTGCTGTCAACTTTGTCATTCTCCAATGTCTTTCCACTTCTAAGTTGAATTGCCTTGCATTCTTTCTTGGGGTTGGGAATGGTATCACTTGGGAAAGCATTGTTTCCTCTTTCAGCTGGCTGTTTGGATAATTTTCCAATTTATCTCTCCAAATTTCTCAGTGAGGCCTCATGATTCTTGTTGGCTAATTCTTGATGCTTTATCATTTTCTCCATCATCATCTCTAAGTTGGAGATTTTTTAGGATTCTTGGGGTGGTTATGGTTGACTGTGAGATGTAGATGGTGGATGAAAATTATTGTGGTTAGCTGAGGGGTTATTGGGTGGATAGTAAGTGGATGGGGGTTGGTTATTTTGTGGTTTTCTATATGGATTTTGGTCAGTGGTTTGATGGTTCTGGTGGTTTGTGTTACAGGAGTTGTTTTGGTTTGAATTTCTTTGCCATGAGTTCTGGTTCCCTCCACACTTTAAATTTGGGTGGTTTCTCCAAGAGAGGTTGTAAGTGTCCCCATGGAATTTGTTTGACCCAAAACCTTGGTTGTGCACATATTGAACTTGTTCAAGTTGTTACTCTTCATAGCTTTCTTCATTTTGTCCCCACACAGATGATGGTTGACCTATTATACTTACTGCAGCTAGTTGAAGGCCATCTATTCTCTTTGCCATCATCTCCATTTGCTGTTGGATTTATTGGTGCATCAATTTATTCTGTGCCAATATAGTGTCTACACCTTCAAGCTCTAATATAACTTTCTTTGGAGCTGGTTGGCGCTGTCTTTGATGAGCATAGAAATAATGATTGTTGGTCACAGTATCTATGAGATTTTCAGCTTCTTCAGCTGTCTTCATTAGCTGTAGTTAACCTCTAGTAGAGTAATCCAAGGCCTCTTGAGCTTTTAGAGTCAAACCCTCAAAGAAATTCTGAAGTCTGTCCCACTCACTAAACATGTTAGGGGGACATTTCCTAATCAAGGCTTTGTATCTCTCCCATGCCTCATAAAGTAATTCTCCATCAATTTAGGTGAAGGTCTGCACTTCTGTCTTCAACCTGATGATTTTCTAAGGTGGGTAAAACTTAGCCAAGAATTTGCTCACCAAATCATCCCAGTTGTTGATGCTTTCTTTGGGAAATGTCTCTAGCCATTGAGATGCTTTATCCCTCAAAGAGAATGGAAATAATAGCAGCTTGTAGATATCTGGATGCACACCATTTGTTTTGACTGTTTCACATATCCTCAGGAAGACAGATAAGTGTTGATTCGGGTCTTCAAGAGGACCCCCTCCATAAGAACAATTATTTTGCACCAATGTGAAAAGTTGAGGCTTCAATTCAAAGTTATTGGCATGAACATTTGGAGTGAGTATACTGCTCCCACAGTTTCTTGGGTTGGGAAAAGTGTAAGAGGCTAGAACTCTCCTTTGAGGATGGCCATTGTTGTTAGCCACATCCTCTGGTGGATTAGGGAGGTTACCCTCTATCTCTTGATCTTCCTTTTCTGATTCTTCTTCTCCAATCACTCCCTTCCCTCTTGTTTCTTTTCTTAATATCAAGAAAGTTCTCTCTGGTTTAGAATCAAAGGAAGTGGATTCACCTCTTCTCCCTCCTGGCATACACCACAAACAAACCAAAAAAACCAAAGCAGAGAACTCTGTTGCTAGAGTGAAGTTAGAGTTAGCAGAAACAAAATCACAAACAGATAATAAGCTTAACAAAAATAAAGAAAAAAATGCTTAATCTAGATTATCACCAACTTAATCATTGTCAATCTTAATCAATCCCCAGCAACAGCACCAAAAACTTGATGGCCAAAAATTTGATTTCCGCACAAACTAACCGGCAAGTATACTGATGAGCGGATAATTTATACGCTTTTTGGCATTGTTTTTAGTATGTTTTTAGTATATTTTAGTTAGTTTTTATTATATTTTTATTAGTTTTTAGTTAAAATTCACTTTTCTGGACTTTACTATGAGTTTGTGTGTTTTTCTGTGATTTCAGGTATTTTCTGGCTAAAATTGAGGGACCTGAGCAAAAATCTGATTCAGAGGCTGAAAAGGACTGCAGATGCTGTTGGATTCTGACCTCCCTGCACTCAAAGTGGATTTTCTGGAGCTACAGAAGCCCAATTGGCGTGCTCTCAACTGTATTGGAAAGTAGACATCCTGGGCTTTCCGGAAATGTGTAATAGTCCATACTTTGCCCGAGATTTGATGGCCCAAACCGGTGTTACAAATCAGCTCAAAACTGTCCGGCGTTAAACGCCGGAACTGGCACAAGAATGGGAGTTAAACGCCCAAACTGGCACAAAAGCTGGCGTTTAACTCCAAGAAAAGTCTCTACACATGAAAGCTTCAATGCTCAGCCCAAGCACACACCAAGTGAGCCCGGAAGTGGATTTTTATGTCATTTACTCATCTTTGTAAACCCTAGGCTACTAGTTTTCTACAAATAGGACCTTTCACTATTGTATTTTCATCTTTAGATCTTTGAATCTTTTGATCACGTTTTGGGGGCTGGCCTCACGGCCATGCCTAGACCTTGTTCTTATGTATTTTCAACAGTGGAGTTTCTACACCCCATAGATTAAGGTGTGGAGCTCTGCTGTACCTCGAGTATTAATGCAATTACTATTGTTCTTCTATTCAATTCAGCTTGTTCTTGTTCTAAGATAACACTTGTTCCTCAACTTGATGAATGTGATGATCCGTGACACTCATCATCATTCTCACCTATGAACGTGTGCCTGACAACCACCTCCGTTCTACCTTAGATTGAGTGGATATCTCTTGGATCTCTTAATCGGAATCATCGTGGTATAAGCTAGAATTGATGGCTGCATTCAAGAGAATCCGAAAGGTCTAAATCTTGTCTGTGGTATTCTGAGTAGGATTCAAGGATTGAATGACTGTGACGAGCTTCAAACTCCTGAAGGCTGGGCGTTAGTGACAGACGCAAAAGAATCAATGGATTCTATTCCAACCTGATTGAGAACCAACAGATGATTAGCCGTGCTGTGACAGTGCGCGTTGAACATTTTCACTGAGAGGACGGGACTGTAGCCACTGACAACGGTGATGCCCAGCATACAGCTTGCCATGGAACGGAGTAAGAAGGATTGGATGAAGACAGTAGGAAAGCAGAGAGACGGAAGGGACAAAGCATCTCCATACGCTTATCTGAAATTCTCACCAATGAATTACATAAGTATCTCTATCTTTATTTTATGCTTTGTTCATAAATCATCCA
Organism: Arachis stenosperma; assembly: GCF_014773155.1. NCBI lineage: Eukaryota > Viridiplantae > Streptophyta > Magnoliopsida > Fabales > Fabaceae > Arachis > Arachis stenosperma. Next base: position 45,174,724 of record NC_080378.1, on the reverse strand, counting down.
TAACCATTTGAATCCGCCTGAATGAGATTTACAAGGTGACCATAGCTTGCTTCATACCAACAATCTCCGTGGGATCGACCCTTACTCGCGTAAGGTTTATTACTTGGACGACCCAGTGCACTTGCTGGTTAGTTGTGCGAAGTTGTGATAAAGAGTTGAGATTGCAATTGAGCGTACCATGTTGATGGCGCCATTGATGATCACAATTTCGTGCACCATCGACCACTCAAAGGCAAAAGGGGAGGAGGAAATCGGAACGAATACTGTGAGTATCATCGAGTCCGAGGACATTCCACCAAGGAATGCTTTGACTTGAAAAATGTCATAGAGAAATTAGTAAGGGAAGGAAAACTAGATCGGTTCTTGGCCAATCGGGAAGAAGAACCAAGAAAAAGAAGAAGGGATGAAGATGTCGGACGGTCTGAGCGGTCACCCTGCACACTGGAGAGACACGTCCACGTGATACACGGTGGATTTGCTGGAGAAGGAATCTCCAAATCATCCCGCAAGCGACACCTCAAAGAAGTATACCATGTTGAAGGAAAGAAGGAGGCACCAGACATCCCAGCAATCACATTTACCAAAGAAGATGCATCCGGAATCATCTCAGGACACGACGACCACGTGGTCATCACAATCATATTAGCAAACGCCAACATCCACCATACATTAATTGACCAAGGAAGCTCTGCCAACATCTTATTCATAACCGCCTTCGACAAGCTCGGCTTAGAAGAAAAAGAGCTAAGAGCATACCCGAACAGCCTGTTCGGACTTGGGGATACCCCAGTACAGCCACCGGGATACGTATCGTTACATACAACCTTAGAAAAGGGGAACCAATCCAGAACACTCAAGATAGACTATATTGTGGTCGACGTAAGCTCATCCTACAATGCATTAATAGGTCGGACAACGTTAAATCAACTCGGCGCAATAGTTTCAACTCCACATCTATGTATGAAATTCCCAACTGCAGAAGGGATAGCTATAATAAAAGCAGATCAAAATATGGCGCGTCGCTGTTATAACGAAATTCTAAACCTCCGAGGTAAAGAAGGAGAGTTCCACACAATCGAACTCGGCAGAGTTCAGAGACGAGAAGAACTCCGCCCATGATCCGAAGGAGAAATAGAAAGAGTCCAGATCGGAGATACCTCAGATAAAACAACTAATATTGGCACAATCCTGAAAGGAGATGCAAAGGAATCACTAATACGGTTTCTACGAGATAATGTTGATCTCTTCGCATGGAAAGCTACCGACATGCTAGGCATAGATCCCGAACCAATGAGCCACAAGTTGGCAGTCTACCCAGGATCCCGGCCGGTACAACAAAGACGAAGAAAACTCGGGCCAGAACGGTCTCAAGTTGTAGAAGAACAAGTACAAGCACTACTAGAGGCAGGGTTCATAAGAGAAGTTAAATACACACTATGGCTAGCAAACGTCGTCTTGGTGAGAAAGTCAAATGGGAAGTGGCGAATGTGCACCGATTACACCGACCTCAACAAAGCCTGCCCAAAATACCCTTATCCACTCCCAAGCATCAACGCTTTAGTAGATGCCTCATCGGGATATAAGTATCTCTCGTTCATGGACGCATACTCAGGGTACAACCAGATCCCAATGTATCCACCGGATCAAGAAAAAACCTCGTTTCTCACACCAAAAGCAAATTATTGCTACATCGTAATGCCTTTCGGCCTTAAGAACACGGAAGCCACTTATCAAAGGCTAATGAATAAAGTCTTCTCATACCACATCAGAAAAATAATGGAGGTCTATGTGGATGACATGTTGATAAAGACACAAAGTGAAGAGACATTACTAACCGACTTAGTTCAAGTGTTCAACACCATACGGAAGCATGGCAAGCGACTCAACCCGGCTAAATGCACCTTCGCAGTGGAAGCAGGTAAATTCTTGGGCTTTATGCTCACACAAAGAGGAATCGAGGCAAATCCAGATAAATGCCAGGCCATACTCAACATGAAAAGCCCAACCTGCGTCATGGGAGATTGACGGCCTTGTCCAGATTCCTAGCAGGGTCAGCAATAAGATCCCTCCCCTTCTACGCTACCTTAAGGAAGGGAAAGAACTTTGAGTGGACAACGGAATGTGAACAAGCCTTCCGAGACTTCAAAGAATTCTTGGGACAGCCCCCTATCCTATCTCGACCACAAAAAGGAGAACCACTCATACTGTACCTCGTAGTAGAAAGTCGGGCAATAGCCTCAGCACTAATTAGAGAAGATGAAGGGGGACAACAACCCGTCTACTTCATTAGTAAAGCACTACAGGGGTCAGAGCTAAACTACCAGAAAATAGAGAAGTTTGCCTACGCTCTGATACTCACATCCCGACGTCTTCGCCCATACTTCCAAGCGCACACCATTAAAGTTCGGACCAACCAGCCCATAAAAGGGATATTGCAGAAAACAGATTTAGCAGGAAGAATCCTACAGTGGGCAATCGAGTTGTCCGAGTTCGACCTCCAATATGAGGTGCGGACAGCCATTAAATCACAATACCTAGCCGACTTCATCGCAGAATTCACAGACACCACGAAAATCCCCATAAAGTGGAACATATAAGTGGACGGTTCCTCGAATAAAACCGAAAGCGGTGCAGGTGTGATAATCGAAAGCAACCAAGGAACCCAACTTGAGCTTTCCCTAAAATTCAGATTCTCGGCCTCAAACAATCAGGCGAAATACGAAGTGTTATTAGCTGGTTTGAAGCTGGCTAGGAAAGTCGGAGCTCAGAAACTCAACATCTACAGTGACTCACAAGTCGTTACCTCACAAATAACGGGAAGCTACCAAGCCAAAGATCCAGAATTTGTAAGGACATGCCCACCATGTCAGAAGCATGCCAACTTTCACATCGCCCCACCAGAAAAGCTCATTAGTGTGACCTCACCTTGGCCATTTGCAAAATGGGGACTCGACCTTCTCGGACCCTTTTCCCCAGGGATCGGGACAAGTCAAGTTCCTCATAATGGGGGTAGACTATTTCACAAAATGGATCGAGACAGAACCCCTAGCCAACGCCATTGCTCAAAGAAGTCTGAAATTCCTATATAGGAACATCGTTACAAGGTTTGGGGTCCCATACTCCATCACCACAGATAATGGCACTCAATTCACAGATGCAGGCTTCAGAAAACTAGTGGCCGACTTGAATATAAAACACCAGTTCACCTCCGTCGAACATCCCCAAGCCAATGGACAAGCCGAAGCGGCCAACAAAGTCATATTGACCAAACTGAAACGGAGACTGCAAGAAGCAAAGGGAGCTTGGGCCGAGGAACTTCCACAAGTCCTATGGGCGTATCGAACAACCCCCCATTCTACTACGAACGAATCACCATTTTGATTAGCATACGGAGTGGAGGCAATGATTCCAATAGAAGTAGAGGAAGGGTCTCCCCGAGTAGTCCACTACAATGAACAAGCCAACTCTCAACTTCAAAGAGAAGAGCTTGACCTACTTCCGGAAATCCAAGAAAGAGCTCGGATCAGAGAAGAAGCACTAAAACGGCGAATGGCTGCCAGGTATAATCGAAAGATAGTGCCAAAAGGTTTTGCTGAGAATGATCTCATCTTAATCCAAAATGATATTAGAACAACCCAACCCGAAGAAGGAAAGCTGGCAGTCAACTGGAAAGGACCCTACCGAGTCACAGAAGTACTTGGGAAGGGCTACTACAGACTGTCCGAACTCGAAGGACGAGAATTCCCCATATCATGGCACGCCTGTAACCTAAGAAGGTACTTTAGTTAGGAAAGATAAAGGTCTCATCACAAGATGCACTCTTTTTCCTGAAAAGGTTTTTTAATGAGGCATCAAGATTGAGATTTAATCCGACTTAAGGGTATGAAAAACTCCCGCCTGTATATATTTGCACTTTCTTTAAATAAAATACATTTCAGATATTCTACAAACTCCCAAGATGCATTAATCTGAAGCATTCATCGTCCGATTATAAAGTAACGAATCGAACAGAAAGTGAAGAACAGATTCACTATATGATCTCGATAGGAATGATCGACCGACAAAGGCAAAAACGCGATTCACCTAAAGGTCGATTAAACCAGGACAGAAACCACCATCTACAAATCGATAAAGATGAACACAGAATAATGCAAGAAGTTATCGAAAGTGATCCCAAAAAAGAACCTGACGAGGTCTTATGGATTGCTATATAATAACTTAAAAAGACTGGCCGACACTAAAAAGTCGAACCAAGTCAATCCAAGTTATCAGCAAATCCCTGGAAAAGTAATCCCTGAAAAAGACCTAACAAAGGTCCAAGAAAGAGGATTACAAAAACAACTTAGAAGAGATCGACCTAACGAAGTCGGACTCCTACAAGACAAGTTGTAAAAGTAATCCTTGAAAGAGACCTAACAAAGGTCCAAGAAAGAGGATTACAAAAACAAACTTAGAAGAGATCGACCTAATGAAGTCGGTCTCCTACAAAGACAAGTTGTAAAAGTAATCCCTGAAAGAGACCTAACAAAGGTCCAAGAAAGAGGATTATAAAAATAACTTAGAAGAGATCGACCTAACGAAGTCGGTATCCTACAAGACAAGTTGTAAAAGTAATCCCTGAGAGAGACCTAACAAAGGTCCAAGAAAGAGGATTACAAAAGCAACTTAGAAGAGATCGACCTAACGAAGTCGGTCTTCTACAAAACAAGATAATCCTTGAAAAAGACCTGAACAAAAAAAGAGGATTATCGAATAACTCGACAGAGTCCGATATGACGAAGTCTGCCCAAAAAAGATAAAGTTACAAAAGATAAAATCCTCAAAAGGGATCTGAACAAGATCTAAGAAAAAAAGATCACCTAGTAACGAAACGGGGACCGACATGAAGAAGTCGGACTAAAGCTACGAAAAGTTATAAAAAGTAATCCCAAAGGGTTGCTCGAAAAGATCAATTGAGAAGATTAACCAACAGAGGGGAGATAATTCGACCTGATAGACCTTGACCTCGCCACAAAAGCGATCAAAAGAGGATGGATAAAAAACAACTCTGAAAATTCCAAGTAAATGATAAAGAAAGCTACAAGCAAGCATATCGCAATTACGATAAAACAAAGACTCAACAGGCCGCTTGAAGCCAACCCCAAGAGCCAGAGAAACCATTTTATTTTTCAAAATAAAGTTGCTAAAAATAGCAACTGGAGTATCAGCAGTCAACAAAACATCATTTACAAAAAAGAGTTCAAAGCCCACAAACCAGGCTAATTACACAAATACTTAAAAAGGAGGTCAACCAAGATCTGGAGCCTTCCCGACAACAGTAGTACAGGGAGAAGGAGGGCAAGTCTGAATAGGCACAGCATCTACAGTTCCATCATCCCGGTTCAGAATCTGGCAATCCGGATCAGACGTAATGGGAGGAACCGAGGAGGCCGACACTTTAAGAGTAGGCACTGGAGGAGGGTCAGCATCATCATCATCCTGGTCATCAGGGACAATCTTACCATCCCTCACAACATTGTCCAGGCTGACGAGAGTCAAGTCGGCATCAGGAGCAACAATCCGGAACTGCTCCATCAGATTTTCGGAGGCGGCAGTTAAGCTGCCTACAAGGTGACCCTAAAGCTCGGCATAGTTAACCCGAGCAGTTTCCAAATCATCCAGGAGATGCATTAATTCTCTATAAGCTGAGACATAGCTATCCTTGTGCTTCAGTGCCATGTCCTCAACTAACTTCAAAGAAGCAGCCAAAGCAATAGAGCTGGCCTTCTCACCCTCCAGCTCATTCTACCTTCGCCAACTTCACCTCCAACTCATCCTTCAGACCCTTGATCTGATCAAATTCTGATTTGTCCTCCTCCATGAAGGATTTTGTGGCATGAATCGGGATCCCCTAAACTGTTCGGAAAATAGTCGAACCCATATGTGCCATTTTTACACTACTTTTGGTGATAAAATCCAGATGCTGAAGAAAAGACACGTCGTCCATGGAGAGCCCACTATAGGGGGGCAATTTGCTGGTCAACAAACTCAATAGCATCAAAATCCAGGGGATCCAGGTTAAAGGGCTCGGATGTTTTTTGCTTTTTTAAGGGAGGAACATTAGAAGCAACGGCAGAAGTCTGTGGAGGATCGACCTGACGAAACCGAGGAGTAGGAATTGCTTTCCTCGGTCCGGGAGAACTCGGCACAGGAGGCTTCACTGGGACCTGAGAAGATCCCTTGCCGGCCACTTTGGCCGAGAAGTTCAGAGCAGCAGTTGCCTTCTTTGCCTTTTTAAAGGCCTTCATGGAGTCGTTGTTCTTTGACATCTCTGCAAATACAGAATTAGCCGCAGCAAAGAGTTACAGTCACAACAAGAGGAAGAAAAAATTAAGAAACAAGTATAAGAGACAAGTCAGACAAGTACCCAAAACAGTCCAAACCAAGGACGGGTCATTCAAAAACCTTTTTGTATCAAGATGGGGTGGTTTCCCCCATAGATCCTCAAGAACAACAACAAAGGCACGCTCAACATCATCAAGCATCTCCCAGGTATAGCGAGACACTCTCACATCCCTCTGCCACTCTAGAAGGAAAGAAGGCTCATCATTTTCATCAAGAAAAAAGGGGCGGGCCCCCTCGACAGCACGAACCTTAAAGAAGTAATTCTTGAAGTCCTTAAAGGACTCATCATACATAGCAAAAACTTTGTGGCCCTGGGCGGACCTGAAGAAAACCCAGGAAGCTTTCTTTTTTGAAGAACCGCCAGGCTTGGCGGAAACAAACAAATAAAGGAAAAGAGCCTGGGAAGGTGTTACATCTAATTCACGACAGAGAAGTTGAAAAATTTTGATAAAACCCCAGGAATTGGGGTGAAGCTGGGATGGGGCAATATTACACGACCACAACAGGTCGGTCTCGAAAGCAGTAAAAGGAAAAGAAACGTTCAACTGGCTGAAGAAGTATTCATAGGCATAGAAGAAGGGACGCTCCCTCTCAATGGAAGTCGGAAAACAAACTCTCTCATCAGAATCAGGAGCGACAAGCTCGTAATTCACCTCACGGGCACTGTTACCACAAATCCTATGGCACTTCCTCAGCTCTGTGTAAAACTCAGCATCCACGACAGAAACACACAACAAAACAAGGGAGTCCAGCCAATCGGACATCCCCTCGGGAACTCTGGAAGACATCTCTACAATGTTATTGTGAGAAGACATGAGGCCAACTAACCCTACAAGTAAGAAAAGAATATGGGGTTACCACAAACATCTCGGACAAAGGGAGAAAAATAACTCGGTCAATACTTCTCAGGCGATGGAACAAAGAAAAGGAAAACCCCAAGACTCAAACCAAAGTCCTGGGGCATCATTTGGAGGCAGTAACAAAGCAAGGTTTCCAGGAAAGATCTACAGGTCACACCCCAGCATTTCTCAGAAAGAATTCAAAACAGCAAACCAAGCATCATTACAGTATACCAAGCAAAAAGCATTCCCAAAAATCAAAGCACGCCAAGTAGAAATCATCAAAGGTGCGAACTTTTTCAGAATCAGACAAAAAGCAATCTCCAAACAAAGCGAAAAACAGATGCAGATTTTCTATCGGTATCAGATAGGAAACAACCAGAAGCAACAATAAAATCCTAGAAAGCCTCGACAGAAATGCCAAGAGAATGCATAAAAGAAAGACAGGAAAAACATGTTACAGTGACAAGCAAATACAAGACCACGAAAAGATTCAAACTTTCAAACATGCAAAATCAAAGCTTCACCAAAAATTGAAAACGAAGCTACAAGAAAGCCAGTACTAACCTGGAAAGAACAACAAGCTTCAAAGAAATTGAAGATAGAGGACGAAATCTGGGACGCCCTCTCACAAGAAGAAACGCAAACGAAAGAACAGAAAGCAAAGAGAGCAGAGAGAAGAAGTTACGAAAAGGCTAAAGGAGAGAAACCGTTTCTGGGTTTTCAAAATCAAAATAACGAGCTAAAGGGAAACGGGGCAATTAATGCTCAAATTAAAGAAGGCATTAAACCCTCGCACGTTCCCAAAAAAGCGCCGATATAAAAGCGCCGTCTTTTAGAAGAAATGTTCTACATTCAAAGCTGCTACAAAAGGAGTCAACAAAATACTTGAGTTTGACTTCACCAAAGAAAGACCGAAGTCAAGGACTCGACTTCAAAAAGAAGACCGAGCTCAAGCAGGGGAACTGTTCATATCCTGGGTCGAGTTGTCCGACCCGGGATGTTCTACAGACAAAGCGACCGTCCTCTTCAGGTCAGGACAATCTGACCTCTTCTCAAAGAGCTCGGCCAAGTCACGAGAAAGCCCAAACAAAGGGCTCAAATAGAGAAACACGCCCCAGATCCTAAGGCAGCCCAAGCTTACAAGAGAAGGGCGGTTCCCTTGAAAGATAAGATGACCTCACTTGAAGATAAGATAAAGATAAGATAAGATAAATAACTTATCTTATCCACAAGAGACCACATCTCACCATTATAAATACACTAGAGCACCACGGTATAACTCATATTCTGATCCTACTCAATACCTGCTTAATACCCTTGCTAACTTAAGCATCGGAGTCCCTTGCAGGTACCCCCACCCTCCGGGGACGAAGGATCAGCAGCACTTTCAGTTCCACAATTCGGACACACCAGCTCCGGCCACTATACACCTTCCGGACACGTTGGCTCCGACCAACACAGAAGATCTCGACTGAGATCGACCTACAGTTTCAGGTAACCCTCAGAACAAGAATTCTATTTTCTACTGAAATTAGACTCTTAGTTTTTTTTCGAAAAAAGAACAACAACAATATCTCTATTCTGCCTTCAAATACGAAAACTACAAAAGACCAATACTACTACTGAAGTTTTGTTTTATAAGAATAAAAAAGGGTCGGGCTCAAAGCCCCTTATCGGATTTGAACCGATGACTTACGCCTTACCATGGCATTACTTTACCATTGAGTTAAAAGGGCTCCACTTGATTCAATTCCTTATTCCACAATATGCCAATATGAGTCTAGTACAGATATTTGTTACTGAATATACTTCTTAATATAGATAATATTAGAATATCCATTAGAATATATGCACATAGATATATCTACATATCGACTCATTAAAGGACAAAAAATTCGATTTACCTAGTGAAAAAAACATATAGTTAATAAAAAAGTTTATTGATATTAGATTTGATTTTCAATGATATGATATGATATCGATGTTATCATATCAATAGAATTTGAAATAAATTCAAAAGCGATTCGAATTCAGGTTATCCTCATCATAACGAAATTCATTGTATTGGGTATTGATACATGTACCCACCAATTCAAATAAATATTTTATTGAATCATTGCAAAATGGATTCCAATTTTCCTACTCTTGAACCGATTCTTATTGAAAAAAAAATTAACTTGTTGATCCATATCCTTTTACCCCGATTTCCATATTTATTCATAGTTTTTCCGGCTTAGGATGAGACAGAGATATATTTATTTTTATAAAATGAATAGAAGAAATGAAGTTTTAACCCACGCTACGCCTTTTCTAGCAAACCAACCACTCCCCGAAAGATCCTACTTTTTTTTGGAATTATAGATTGGCCATTGGAATGAACGATTTAGAAATCGTGATGATGAACTCCCCAAATATATGGTATGGAGTTTTGACAAAAGGGGGGGGGGAGATCCTTCTGAGCGAATCATATCATTCCAATCTATTGATAACTAAAAAAAAACTATTTATACTAAGAATATAGCATAATGTCGGTCGAGAAAGTGGGCCCCCATTATCTAGTGGTCCAGGACATCTCTCTTTCAAGGAGGCAATGGGGATTTGACTTTCCCTGGGGGTAGGGTACTACGAAAGGAAGTTGATTATGGATCATCTAAAAAGAATCAAATTGATTCTTCCTGGGTCGATGCCCGAGTGGTTAATGGGGATTGATGAGCGGATAATTTATATACTTTTTGGCATTGTTTTTAGTATGTTTTTGGTATGATCTAGTTAGTTTTTAGTATATTTTTAGTAGTTTTTAGCTAAAATTCACTTTTTTGGACTTTACTATGAGTTTGTGTGTTTTTCTGTGATTTCAGGTATTTTCTGGCTGAAATTGAGGGACCTGAGCAAAAATCTGATTCAGAGACTGAAAAGGACTGCAGATGCTGTTGGATTCTGACCTCCCTACACTCGAAGTGGATTTTCTGGAGCTACAGAAGCCCAATTGGCGCGCTCTCAACGGCGTTGGAAAATAGACATCCTGGGCTTTCCAGAAGTATATGATAGTCCATACTTTGCCCAAGATTTGATGGCCCAAATCGGCGTTCAAAGTCACCTCAAGAAATCCCAGCGTTAAACGCTGGAACTGGCACCCAAATGGGAGTTAAACGCCCAAACTGGCATAAAAGCTGGCGTTTAACTCCAAGAAGAGTCTCTTCACGAAAATGCTTCATTGCTCAGCCCAAGCACACACCAAGTGGGCCCGGAAGTGGATTTTTATGTCATTTACTCATCTCTGTACACCCTAGGCTACTAGTTTTCTATAAGTAGGACCTTTTGCTATTGTATTTTCATCTTTGGATTGTTTTTGATCCTTTGATCATCTTTGGACATCTAGTTCTTAGATCATTGGGAGGCTGGCCTCACGGCCATGCCTAGACCTTATGCTTATGTATTTTCAACGGTGGAGTTTCTACACACCATAGATTAAGGTGTGGAGCTCTGCTGTACCTCGAGTATTAATGCAATTACTATTGTTCTTCCATTCAATTCCGCTTGTTCTTTGTCCAAGATATCACTTGTTCTTCAACTTGATGAATGTGATGACCCGTGACACTCATCATCATTCTCACCTATGAACAAGGTGACTGACAACCACTTCTGTTCTACAAGCAATCAAGGCTACAGTGAATATCTCTTGGATTCCTGATTGCACGATGCATGGTTGATCGCCTGACAACCGAGTGCTCGCCTGACAAACGAGCCAACCATTCCGTGAGATCAGAGTCTTTGTGGTATAGGCAAGAACTGATGGCGGCATTCAAGAGAATCCGGAAGGTCTAACCTTGTCTGTGGTATTCTGAGTAGGATTCAATGACTGAATGACTGTGACGTGCTTCAAACTCCTAGCAGGCGGGGCGTTAGTGACAGACGCAAAAGTATCAATGGATATTATTCCGGCCTGACCGAGAACCGACAGCTGAATTCCGCTATGCCGTGACAGGGCATATGCAAATCGCTTTCACTGAGAGGATGGGAGGTAGCCATTGACAACGGTGAAACCCTACACAAGCTTGCCATGGAAAGGAGTAAGAAGGATTGGATGAAGACAGTAGGAAAGCAAAGAGACGGAAGGGAAGGCATCTTCATGCGCTTATCTGAAGTTCCTACCAATGAATTACATAAGTATCTCTATCTTTATCTTTTATGTTATTTTCGTTCATCATCATATCCATTTGAGTCAGCCTGACTAAGATTTGCAAGATGACCATAGCTTGCTTCATACTAACAATCTCCGTGGGATCGACCCTTACTCACGTAAGGTATTACTTGGACGACCCAGTGCACTTGCTGGTTAGTTGTGCGAAGTTGTGTAATGCCATGGAATTGAACCACCAAGTTTTTGGAGTTCATGACCAGGGATTATAAGAGTTGTGAAAAGTATTGTTCACAATTTCGCGCACCAGGGATGGACTGTAAATTCGTTGGCAATATGTCTACGCTGGTTCAAATCCAGCTCGGCCCGATAATTTGCCGATCTACCATAAAAAGATATAACCATTTGTTGTTCTCCGGAAATGGCCAATATGCTCAGATATGGGAGAAAATAAAATGTGATAAATCTTTAGGGATCTTTTTTTATGGACCATATATACATATAAAATTCAAATCTTGTTAATGATCTAGATCCTTATTAGGATCTCTAAGTATAATATAAAAAAACAATTAAATAAAAAAAAGATAAAAAAAGACTCTTTCTTTATTTAATTTCTTTTGTATTGATGGATTCATTTTTCAATTGATTTGGCAATAATGAATGAAGGGATTACAAGTAATCTATGTTGATCTCTAAAGTGCGAATTGATATATCAATTCAATAAATATATCTATTTATATAATTGAATAATAAAAATAATGGATATATGATACGTCACTGTCAGTTAATTATAGCAAACGATTCTATAATCTAAAATAATAAAAACAAAAGGTTTGAATGAAAGAATAAGAATTTCTATGCTATACGCCCCTTTCCTGGGATTGTAGTTCAATTGGTCAGAGCACCGCCCTATCAAGGCGGAAGCTGCGGGTTCGAGCCCCATCAGTCCCGAATGAATAAAAATCCAAAAAAAGACACCAATTTGTATGTGAAAGGGAATACTAATAACAAAAAATATCATTCCTAAGAGGCACCCCCTCTTTTTTGCTTCATGGGAACCCTTATCTAATTTGAAATTAAAAAGTAAAAAAAAAAAGAATTTTTTATTGCATCAGAAACGACATTTTTTGAATTTGGTATGGATAAAAGATCTTCCTATGTTATACTATTCCATTCTCGACGATGAATCGATTTGATAGCTTAGCTTAGATATTGTTATTCATGATATTATATTGGTTCAATTTGATACCATCGAGATGTGATTTAGACCATTGAATTTGCTGACGAAAGATTTACCATCTCTATGGGATTAGATCCCGAGTTATTTATTGGAAATAAAAGAAAAAAGCATAGAGAGTATGGAAGTAAATATTCTGGCATTTATTGCTACTGCGCTGTTCATTCTAGTTCCCACTGCCTTTTTACTTATAATTTATGTAAAGACAGTAAGTCAAAGTGACTAATTTGACAAAAAACATGATTTCATTTCTTAATTCATGTCAATATAGTGAATGAAAAAAAAGATTCTATTTTTGCTTAAGCTTTAATGAATGAAATAATCGGACTAGAACCAACAGAATTCTATAAAATCTGGATAGATAATATGGTAGAAAGAAATCAAATTGTTTTCTTTCTACCATATTATCTATATTATCTATTCTATAATTGTAGTGCAAAAACTTTTACTCTATAATATAATATGGATCAATCTACAATATGTATCTAAATATTCAGATCGACCTTCTTATATATAGACTTATATATATCAAATTTAAATTCCATTACATCATTATATCTAATGTACATAGTAGCTCCAATTTATTCTTTATTTCATCCATTTTTTGTATTGGTTCCACTAAAATATATATGTAATAATCCAAAAGCAACTCTTATTTTTGCTATTCAAATTTATGGGTTTCTGATTCTTAATGTCAATCCCGGTATCATATAAAAAAATTGAGTAATGCTTTTAGCATTTCAAAGAAGTAATTGATTAAATAGTTGGAATAGTTGTAATAGTTAACAAATTATCGGTAGTTTCTACGAGAAGCTTTTTCTGTATTTTGAAAAGATTGGTAGCAGCCCCAATCTTTTTTTACATTTTAACCATGATTGCAAATAAATGAGTTCAATAAAGAACTTAGAAATCTAACTTTGAAAAAAGAAAAAGGGAAAAAAGGGAAAAGGGGTTGAAAGCCATATTTCAACCCAGACGTTTTCGGGATGCCCCTAATAACCAACGAATGGCAAGTGCTTTTCCTTGTGTAGATCCTATTTCAATGGGAACTTGATGAGTAGATCCGCCTACACATCTTGCTTTTACTGCTATATCGGGAATTACTCCATGTATTGCTTAACGTAAAACAGATAGTGGATTTGTTTCTGTCTTTTATTGAATCTTTTTCATAGCTCGATAAATAATTTGATAAGCCGATGATTTTTTACCGTGTTTCAGAATACGGTTAACCAACATGTTAACTAATCGATTACGATAAATTGGATCGGTTTTTGCGATTTTTCTTCTACAGTACCTCGCCGTGACATGAGCGTGAAATGGATAATCTGTTTTTTTATAACTTCTAAGGGCTAAAATGATTTATTTTGGCTTTTTGGCCCCATATTGTAGGGTGGATCTCGAAATATATGAAAGATCTCCCCCCAAGCCGTACATGCGACTTTCATCAAATACAGCTTTCCACAGAATTCTATATGTATCCATATGTATCTATGAGATCAAGTATGGAATTCTGTTTATTCACTTTGAAATTGAGTATCTGTTTCCCCCCTTTTCTTGCTAGGATTGGAAATCCTATATTTTACATATCCATACGATTGAGTCCTTGGATTTCCGAAATAGTGTAAAGTGCTTCGAATCATTGATATTTGACTCGGACCTATTCTAAAAAAGTCGAGGCATTTCAAATTTTTTGTTGACACGGACAAAGTCAAGGAAAACCTCTGAAATTATTTCAATATTGACCTTGGACATATCATAGTTCTGAATCGAATCTCTTTAGAAAGAAGATCTTTTGTCTCATGGTAGCCTGCTCCAGTTCCCTTACGAAACTTTTGTTATTGGGTTAGCCATACACTTCACATGTTTCTAGCGATTCATATGGCATTATTGGTGCGCGAAATTGTGAACAATACTTTTTCACAACTCTCATAATCCCCGGTAATGGCTCCACAAACGTGGTAGCTCAATATCATGGCATTACACAACTTCGCACAACTAACCAGCAAGTGCACTGGGTCGTCCAAGTAATACCTTACGTGAGTAAGGGTCGATCCCACGGAGATTGTTAGTATTGAAGCAAGCTATGGTCATCTTGTAAATCTTAGTCAGGCAAACTCAAATGTATATGATGATGAATGAAAATAACATAAAGATAAAGATAGTGATACTTATGCAATTCATTGGTAGGAACTTCAGATAAGCGCATGAAGATGCCTTCCCTTCCGTCTCTCTGCTTTCCTACTGCCTTCATCCAATCCTTCTTACTCCTTTCCATGGCAAGCTCATGTAGGGTTTTACTGTTGTCAGCAGCTACCTCCCATCCTCTCAGTGAAAATACGTCCCTGATGCTCTGTCACAGCATAGGCTAATCATCTGTCGGTTCTCGTTCAGGCCGGAATAATATCCATCGATACTTTTGCGTCTGTCACTAACGCCCTAGCCTGCTAGGAGTTTGAAGCACGTCACAGTCATTCAATCATTGAATCCTACTCAGAATACCACAGACAAGGTTAGACCTTCCGGATTCTCTTGAATGCCGCCATCAGTTCTTGCCTATACCACGAAGACTCTGATCTCACGGAATGGTTGGCTCGTTTGTCAGGCGAGCACTCGGTTGTCAGGCGATCAACCATGCATCGTGCAATCAGGAATCCAAGAGATATTCACTAAGCCTCAGATGCTTGTAGAACAAGAGTGGTTGTCAGTCACTTTGTTCATGAGTGAGAATGGTGATGGGCGTCAATTATCACCTTCATCATGTTGAAGAACAAGTGATATCTTGGACAAAGAACAAGCGGAATTGAATGGAAGAACAATAGTAATTGCATTAATACTCGAGGTACAGCAGAGCTCCACACCTTAATCTATGGTGTGTAGAAACTCCACCGTTGAAAATACATAAGAACAAGGTCTAGGCATGGCCGAGAGGCCAGCCTCCCAAAGTGATCAAAAGATCTAAAGAAAAAGGTTCCAAAGATCAGATGATGATTAATACAATAGTAAAAGGTCCTACTTATAGAAAACTAGTAGCCTAAGGTGTACAGAAATGAGTAAATGACATAAAAATCCACTTTCGGGCCCACTTGGTGTGTGCTTGGGCTGAGCAATGAAGCATTTTTCGTGTAGAGACTCTTCTTGGAGTTAAACGCCAGCTTTGGTGCCAGTTTGGGCGTTTAACTCCCATTTGGGTGCCAGTTCCAGCGTTTAACGCTGGGATTTCTTGAGGTGACTTTGAACGCCGGTTTGGGCCATCAAATCTTGGGCAAAGTATGGACTATTATATATTGCTGGAAAGCCCAGGATGTCTACTTTCTAACGCCGTTGCGAGCGCGCCAATTGGGCTTCTGTAGCTCCAGAAAATCCACTTCGAGTGCAGGGAGGTCAAAATCCAACAGCATCTGCAGTCCTTTTTGGTCTCTGAATCAGATTTTTGCTCAGGTCCCTCAATTTCAGCCAGAAAATACCTGAAATAACAGAAAAACACACAAACTCATAGTGATGTCCAGAAAAGTGAATTTTAACTAAAAACTAATAAAAATATACTAAAAACTAACTAGATCATACCAAAAACATACTAAAAACAATGCCAAAAAGTGTATAAATTATCCGCTCATCACAACACCAAACTTAAATTGTTGCTTGTCCCCATGCAACTGAAGATCAAATAAGATAAAAAGAAGAGAATATGCAATGAACTCCAAAAACATCTATGAAGATCAGTATTAATTAGATGAGCGGGGCTTTTAGCTTTTTGCCTCTGAATAGTCTTGGCATCTCACTCTATCCTTTGAAATCCAGAATGATTGGCTTCTTTAGGAACTCAGAATCCAGATAGTGTTATTGATTCTCCTAGTTAAGTATGATGATTCTTGAACACAGCTACTTATTGAGTCTTGGCCGTGGCCCAAAGCACTCTGTCTTCCAGTATTACCACCGGATACATACATGCCACAGACACATAATTGGGTGAACCTTTTCAGATTGTGACTCAGCTTTGCTAAAGTCCCCAATTAGAGGTGTCCAGGGTTCTTAAGCACACTTTTATTGCCTTGGATCACAACTTTATTCTTTTTTTCTCTTTCTTTTTTTTTTCTTTCGGTTTTTTTTTTCATTTGCTTCCTTCTCTTTTTTTTTTGTATTCACTGCTTTTTCTTGCTTCAAGAATCATTTTTAATGATTTTTCAGATCCTCAGTAACATGTCTCCTTTTTCATCATTCTTTCAAGAGCTAACATTCATGAACCACAAATTCAAAAGACATATGCACTGTTTAAGCATACATTCAGAGAACAAAAGTAATGCCACCACATCAAAATAATTAAACTGTTATAAAATTTAAAATTCATGCAATTCTTTTTCTTTTTCAATTTAAGCACGTTTTTATTCAAGAAAGGTGATGGATTCATAGGACATTCATAACTTTAAGGCATAGACACTAAGACACTAATGATCACAAGACACAAACATGGATAAACATAAGCATAAAAAATTGAAAAAAAAACAGAAGAATAAAGAACAAGGAAATCAAAGAACGGGTCCACCTTAATGATGGCGGCTCTTTCTTGCTCTTGAAGATCCTATGGAGTGCTTAAGCTCCTCAATGTCTCTTCCTTGTCTTTGTTGCTCCTCCCTCATGATTCTTTGGTCTTCTCTAATTTCATGAAGGATGATGGAGTGTTCTTGATGCTCCACCCTTAGTTGTCCCATGTTGGAACTCAATTCTCCTAGGGAGGTGTTTAGTTGCTCCCAATAGTTTTGTGGAGGAAAGTGCATCCCTTGAGGTATCTCAGGGATCTCTTGATGAGAGGGGTCTCTTGTGTACTCCATCCTTTTCTTGGTGATGGGCTTTTCCTCATCAATGGGGATGTCTCCTTCTATGTCAACTCCAACTGAACAACAGAGGTGACAAATGAGGTGAGGAAAGGCTAACCTTGCTAAGGTAGAGGACTTATCCGCCACCTTGTAGAGTTCTTGGGCTATGACCTCATGAACTTCCACTTTTTCTCCAATCATGATGCTATGGATCATGATAGCCCGGTCTATGGTAACTTCGGACCGGTTGCTAGTGGGGATGATTGAGCGTTGTATGAACTCTAACCATCCTCTAGCCACGGGCTTGAGGTCATGCCTTCTCAATTGAACCGGCTTTCCTCTTGAATCTTGCTTCCATTGTGCGCCCTCTTCACATATGATTGTGAGGACTTGGTCCAACCTTTGATCAAAGTTGACCCTTCTTGTGTAAGGATGCTCATCTCCTTGCATCATAGGCAAGTTGAACGCCACCCTCACACTCTCCGGACTAAAATCCAAGTATTTCCCCCGAACCATAGTGAGATAGTTCTTTGGATTCGGGTTCACACTTTGGTCATGGTTCTTGGTGATCCATGCATTGGCATAGAACTCTTGAACCATCAAGATTCCGACTTGTTGAATGGGGTTGGTAAGTACTTCCCAACCTCTTCTTCGAATCTCATGGCGGATCTCCGGATATTCACCCTTTTTGAGTGAAAAGGGGACTTCGGGGATCACCTTCTTCAAGGCCACAACTTCATAGAAGTGGACTTGATGCACCCTTGAGAGGAATCTATCCATCTCCCATGACTCGGAGGTGGAAGCTTTTGCCTTCCCTTTCCTCTTTTTAGAGGTTTCTCCGGCCTTGGATGCCATAAATGGTTATGGAAAAACAAAAAGCAATGCTTTTACCACACCAAACTTAAAATGTTTGCTCGTCCTCGAGCAAAAGAAGAAAGAAGAGAGTAGAAGAAGAAGAAATGAAGAAGAGGGAGATGGTGGTGTGTTCGGCCAAAGAGGGAGAGAAGTGGTGTTTAGGTTGTGTGAAAATGAAGGGTTGAAGAAGGGTATATATAGGAGAGAGGGGGGGGTAATGGTTCGGCCATTATGGGCGGGTTTGGGAGGGAAAGTGGTTTGAATTTGAAGGGTGAGGTTGGTGGGGTTTTATGAAGGATGGATGTGAGTGGTGAAGAGAAAGATGGGATTTGATAGGTGAAGGGTTTTTGGGGAAGAGGTGTTGAGGTGATTGGTGAATGGGGGAAGAAGAGAGAGAGTGATGGTGGGGTCCTGTGGGGTCCACAGATCCTGTGGTGTCAAGGAAAAGTCATCCCTGCACCAAATGGCATCAAAATTCACGTTTTGAGCCATTTCTGGCGTTAAACGCCGGGCTGGTGCCCATTCCTGGCATTTAACGCCAGGTTCTAGCCCTTTTCTGGCGTTTAACGCCAGTCTGGTGCCCCTTTCTGGCGTTAAACGCCCAGAATGGTGCCAGACTGGGCGTTAAACGCCCAACTGCTAGGCTTACTGGCGTTTAAACGCCAGCAGCATCTTCCTCCAGGGTGTGCTATTTTTCTTCCTGTTTTTCATTCTGTTTTTGCTTTTTTCATTGTTTTTGTGTCTTCTTATGATCATCAACCTACAAAAAAAAGATAAAATAACAAAAGAAAATAGTTAACTATAAAACATTGGGTTGCCTCCCAACAAGCGCTTCTTTAATGTCATTAGCTTGACAGAGGACTCTCATGGAGCCTCAGAAATACTCAGAACCGTGTTGGAACCTCCTCAACACCAAACTTAGAGTTTGATTGTGGGGGTTCAACACCAAACTTAGAGTTTGGTTGTGGCCTCCCAACACCAAACTTAGAGTTTGACTGTGGGGGCTCTGCTTGGCTCTGTTTTGAGAGAAGCTCTTCATGCTTCCTCTTCATGATGATAGAGGGATGTCCTTGGGCCTTAAACACCAAGGATTCTTCATTCACTTGAATGATCAACTCTCCTCTATCAACATCTATCACAGCCCTTGCTGTGGCTAGGAAGGGTCTGCCAAGGATGATGGATTCATCCATGCACTCCCCAGTCTTTAGGACTACGAAATCAGTAGGGATGTAATGGTCTTCAACTTTTACCAGAACATCCTCTACAAGTCCATAGGCTTGTTTTCTTGAGTTGTCTGCCATCTCTAGTGAGATTTTTGCAGCTTGCACCTCAAAGATCCCTAATTTCTCCATTACAGAAAGGGGCATGAGGTTTACACTTGACCCTAAGTCACACAAGGCCTTCTTGAAGGTCATGGTGCCTATGGTACAAGGTATAGAAAACTTCCCCGGATCCTGCCTCTTCTGAGGCAGTTTCTGCCTAGACAAGTCATCCAGTTCTTTGGTGAGCAAGGGAAGTTCATCTTCCCAAGTCTCATTTCCAAATAACTTGTCATTTAGCTTCATGATTGCTCCAAGGTATTTAGCAACTTGCTCTTCATTGACATACTCATCCTCTTCAGAGGAAGAATACTCATCAGAGCTCATGAAAGGCAGAAGTAAGTCCAATGGAATCTCTATGGTCTCATTTTGAGACTCGGATTCCCATGGTTCCTCATTGGGGAACTCAGAGGGGATTGGTGCACGCCCATTGAGGTCTTCCTCAGTGGCGTCCACCTCCTCTCTTTCCTCTCCATATTCGGCCATGTTTATGGCCTTGCACTCTCCTTTTGGATTTTCTTCTGTATTACTTGGGAGAGTACTAGGAGGGAGTTCAGTAACTTTCTTGCTCAGCTGACCCACTTGTCCTTCCAAATTTCTGATGGAGGACCTTGTTTCATTCATGAAACTTTGAGTGGTCTTTATTAGATCAGAGACTATTGTTGCTAAGTCAGAAGTACTCTGCTTAGAACTCTCTGTCTGTTGCTGAGAAGATGATGGAAAAGGTTTGTTATTGCCAAGCCTGTTTCTTCCACCATTATTATTGAAACCTTGTTGAGGTCTCTCTTGATTCTTCCATGAGAAATTTGGTTGATTTCTCCATGAAGAATTATAGGTGTTTCCATAGGGTTCTCCTAGGTAATTTACCTCTTCCATTGAAGGGTTCTCAGGATCATAGGCTTCTTCCTCAGATGAAGCTTCCTTAGCACTGCCAGGTGCATTTTGCATTCCAGACAGACTTTGAGAAATCAAATTGACTTGTTGAGTCAATATCTTGTTCTGAGCCAGTATGGCATTCAGAGTGTCAATCTCAAGAACTCCTTTCTTCTGACTAGTCCCATTGTTCACAGGATTCCTTTCAGAAGTGTACATGAATTGGTTATTTGCAACCATTTCAATTAGCTCTTGAGCCTCTGCAGGCGTCTTCTTCAGATGAAGAGATCCTCCAGCAGAGCTATCCAAAGACATCTTGGATAGTTCAGAGAGACCATCATAGAAAATGCCTATGATGCTCCATTCAGAAAGCATGTCTGAGGGACATCTTCTGATTAATTGTTTGTATCTTTCCCAAGCTTCATAGAGGGATTCTCCATCCTTCTGTCTGAAGGTTTGGACTTCCACTCTAAGCTTACTCCATCTTTGAGGTGGAAAGAACTTTGCCAAGAAGGCATTGACTAGCTTTTTCCAAGAGTCCAGGCTTTCTTTAGGTTGAGAATCCAACCATATTCTAGCTCTGTCTCTTACAGCAAAAGGGAATAGCATCAGTCTATAGACCTCAGGGTCAACCCCATTAGTCTTGACTGTGTCACAAATTTGCAAGAATTCAGCTAAGAACTGATGAGGATCTTCCATTGGAAGTCCATGGAACTTGCAATTCTGTTGCATTAGAGAAACTAATTGAGGCTTAAGCTCAAAGTTGTTTGCTCCAATGGCAGGGATAGAGATGCTTCTCCCATAGAAATCAGGAGTAGGTGCAGTGAAGTCACCCAGCACCTTCCTTGCATTGTTGGCATTGTTGTTGTTTTCGGCTGCCATGGGTTCTTCTTCCTTGAAGAATTCGGTCAGGTCCTCAACAGAGAGTTGTGCTTTAGCTTCTCTTAGCTTTCGCTTCAAGGTTCTCTCAGGTTCAGGGTCAGCTTCAACAAGAATGCCTTTGTCTCTGCTCCTGCTCATATGAAAGAGAAGAGAAAAAGAAAAATGTGGAATCCTCTATGTCACAGTATAGAGATTCCTTAAAGTGTCAGAGGAAAAGAAAAATAGAAGAAAGAAGGTAGAAGAATTCGAACTTGATGAGATAGAGTTCGAATTGTGCATTAAGAAGGAGTAGTACTCCATAAATAAAAGGATGTGAGAGAGAGGGAAGAGGATTTTCGAAAATTAAATTAAGAAAATTTTAAAAAAATATTTTGAAAAATTGATTGATAATTTTCGAAAATTGAAGTTGGAGGAGAAATCAAGTGATTTTTGAAAAAGATTTGAAATTAGAAGTCAAAAAGATTTGATTAAAAACTATTTTGAAAAAGATGTGGTTGAGAATATATGATTGGTTTTAAAAAAAATGTGATTGAGAAGATATGATTTGAAAACAATTTTAAAAGATATGTTTTGAAAATTATTTTAAAAGATTTGATTTTGAAAATTAGTGACTTGCCTAACAAGAAAAGATATGATTCAAACATTAAACCTTTCTCAACAGAAAAGGTAACAAATTTGAGATGTTCAATCAAATCATTAATTGTTAGGAAGTATCTTTGAAAAAGGAAAGAAATTGATTTTGAAAACATTTGATTGAAAAGATATGATTTGAAAAAGATTTGATTTGAAAAAACTTTGAAAACTTGAAAAAAATTGATTTTGAAAACAAAATCTTCCTCCTAGCACCATCCTGGCGTTAAACGCCCAGAATGGTATACATTCTGGCGTTTAACGCCCAAAATGCTACCTCTTTGGGCGTTAAACGCCCAACCAGGTACCCTGGCTGGCGTTTAAACGCCAGTCTGTCTTCTTCACTGGGCATTTTTGAATGCTCAGCTTTTTCTGTATAATTCCTCTGCAGTATGTTCTGAATCTTCAATTCTTTGTATCATTGACTTGAAAAGACACAAATTAAAAATATTTTTGGGTTTTTAATAATCAAAATGCAACAAGAATCAAATAACAATGCATGCAAGACACCAAACTTAGCAGTTTGTATACTACTGACACTAACAAAATAAAAATGCTCATGAGACACATAAGATACTCAAGTCAATAGAATTCAAAGATCAAAACAAAGAAATACATGCATGGATTCGAAAAATATAACAAAAACATGCATTTGACACCAGACTTAAGATGAGACTCTAGACTCAAACAAGAAATATTTTTTTGGATTTTATGATTTTATAATTTTTTTATGTTTTTCGAAAATTAAGTGGAAAAAGATATCAAAATTCTTAATGAGAATTCCAGGAATCAGTACAATGCTAGTCTAAGACTCCGGTCCAGGAATTAGACATGGCTTCACAGCCAGCCAAGCTTTCAAAGAAAGCTTCGGTCCAAAACACTAGACATGACCAAAGGTCAGCCAAGCCTTAGCAGATCACTGCTCCAAAAGCAAAATTGATGAAAATCAACAAGCTCTTGTGGTGATAAGTTGAAACCTCGGTCCAATGAGATTAGACATGGCTTCTCAGCCAGCCAGACTTCAACAAATCATCATGAAACTCTAGAATTCATCTTCAAGAATTTCGAAAAAAAATAAATACCTAATCTAAGCAACAAGATGAACCGTCAGTTGTCCAAACTAGAACAATCCCAGGCATTGTTAACAAAAGCTTGCTCAAAACTTGAACAATCCCCGGCAACGGCGCCAAAAACTTGGTGCGCGAAATTGTGAACAATACTTTTTCACAACTCTCATAATCCCCGGTAATGGCTCCACAAACGTGGTAGCTCAATATCATGGCATTACACAACTTCGCACAACTAACCAGCAAGTGCACTGGGTCGTCCAAGTAATACCTTACGTGAGTAAGGGTCGATCCCACGGAGATTGTTAGTATTGAAGCAAGCTATGGTCATCTTGTAAATCTTAGTCAGGAAAACTCAAATGTATATGATGATGAATGAAAATAACATAAAGATAAAGATAGTGATACTTATGCAATTCATTGGTAGGAACTTCAGATAAGCGCATGAAGATGCCTTCCCTTCCGTCTCTCTGCTTTCCTACTGCCTTCATCCAATCCTTCTTACTCCTTTCCATGGCAAGCTCATGTAGGGTTTCACTGTTGTCAGCAGCTACCTCCCATCCTCTCAGTGAAAATACGTCCCTGATGCTCTGTCACAGCATAGGCTAATCATCTGTCGGTTCTCGTTCAGGCCGGAATAATATCCATCGATACTTTTGCGTCTGTCACTAACGCCCTAGCCTGCTAGGAGTTTGAAGCACGTCACAGTCATTCAATCATTGAATCCTACTCAGAATACCACAGACAAGGTTAGACCTTCCGGATTCTCTTGAATGCCGCCATCAGTTCTTGCCTATACCACGAAGACTCTGATCTCACGGAATGGTTGGCTCGTTTGTCAGGCGAGCACTCGGTTGTCAGGCGATCAACCATGCATCGTGCAATCAGGAATCCAAGAGATATTCACTAAGCCTCAGATGCTTGTAGAACAAGAGTGGTTGTCAGTCACTTTGTTCATGAGTGAGAATGGTGATGGGCGTCAATCATCACCTTCATCATGTTGAAGAACAAGTGATATCTTGGACAAAGAACAAGCGGAATTGAATGGAAGAACAATAGTAATTGCATTAATACTCGAGGTACAGCAGAGCTCCACACCTTAATCTATGGTGTGTAGAAACTCCACCGTTGAAAATACATAAGAACAAGGTCTAGGCATGGCCGAGAGGCCAGCCTCCCAAAGTGATCAAAAGATCTAAAGAAAAAGGTTCCAAAGATCAGATGATGATTAATACAATAGTAAAAGGTCCTACTTATAGAAAACTAGTAGCCTAAGGTGTACAGAAATGAGTAAATGACATAAAAATCCACTTCCGGGCCCACTTGGTGTGTGCTTGGGCTGAGCAATGAAGCATTTTTCGTGTAGAGACTCTTCTTGGAGTTAAACGCCAGCTTTGGTGCCAGTTTGGGCGTTTAACTCCCATTTGGGTGCCAGTTCCAGCGTTTAACGCTGGGATTTCTTGAGGTGACTTTGAACGCCGGTTTGGGCCATCAAATCTTGGGCAAAGTATGGACTATTATATATTGCTGGAAAGCCCAGGATGTCTACTTTCCAACGCCGTTGAGAGCGCGCCAATTGGGCTTCTGTAGCTCCAGAAAATCCACTTCGAGTGCAGGGAGGTCAGAATCCAACAGCATCTGCAGTCCTTTTTGGTCTCTGAATCAGATTTTTGCTCAGGTCCCTCAATTTCAGCCAGAAAATACCTGAAATCACAGAAAAACACACAAACTCATAGTGAAGTCCAGAAAAGTGAATTTTAACTAAAAACTAATAAAAATATACTAAAAACTAACTAGATCATACCAAAAACATA